>NW_026108879.1:0-295898 GCF_024516045.1 Bombus affinis | reverse complement strand
TATTAAACTCATAAATAAGACCTTTACTACGGTTCACGGTATGGTTATTGAATCCCCTGGTAAAACTTCGAGAAATATTGACAATACGTTTTATGTCTTTTTATAGTATTCCAATGGATATAATGTCCGCCATTTTTTTTCAATTTATGTGTCTTTAGGAACACCGGGAGACCATGATATATTCCAAAGTGATTTTATCCCACATATTTTTTCGAATTTAATTAAGTGATACTTTACATGCATAGAAATGGTATTTTACGATGGCTTAATAAAAATTTCCTTTTGGAACCATGAAAAAGTAGACGTTCTTTTAATATCCATTTCCTTTGGTTATATCACGTAAATAAGTGCCATCTATGCTGCAATTTCATCGTAAAAGCAAGCCAAACTTTTCAGTTGAGTATTCGACGAGAGAGTTGAAGATAGCTTCCGTTAGCTAACACTGCCTCCATCTGGTGGCCGTTACATACATTATTCCCAATGCGGGAGATTCTGATCGATGAAACCCAGAATCAGCGCGCTCCATTATCCCTCCTGGATAAGAACAATCGCACCTTTCTCTACCGCAAGAGTAAAATACCAACGATAAAACACGAATCTGAATATCCCACATGCCTTCCATGAAAAGTAAGCTTTGAACGCCATCTGATACACGCTTGATCCAGGAAAAACAAGCGAAATTTTTGCCAGCTTTTTGTTACTGACATCTACGAAACGACACACTTTAGCATTTGCTGGCTGTCCCGTAATTTGTCGAATAACTTTCGAATTAACCATGCAAATTTTTCGCTCGACGTGATTTGCGTGCTAGTTTTAAAGTTACTCATTCGTACAGCGATAATACCTCAAAATTGCTCCTCGCTAAGTTTACTTACAAAATTGCTATCTCGCCATACAACAGATTAAACCGACAGATCTATAATCGGCTTATGTTTGTACCGTGATAAAAAAGTTGCTCGTATAATCGGTTAGCCAAACGAACGAGGGCGTAAGGTCCTCGCGGCGCCTGTTTCGCTGTGGATTCGTTTAGTGCCGCAAGAGAAACAAACAGTTGCTTTTTCCGTCGCAGTAAATTCATTCGTTTCACGGATCACTGTGTAGCTATGCATATATGGCCAGGTGGAAAAGCACGACACTAGTTTGAAATGGTAGGCAGTTTCTTTGAAAGAGCTATGCCCCACTCGACCGGAATTATAAAATCAGAGTCGAGTGTTTGCACCAAATATTTGGTCGGAGAACGAAATGGCAGGGAGGAGAGAAAGAGAGAGAGAGAGAGAGAGGAGAGAGAGAGAGAGAGAAAGAGAGAGGGATGGGGAGAGGGGCGAGAAAACGCCTCCATTCGAGGCCACACGGTGTACACTTCACTGATCCATATTTCAGAAGACGGCCAACTTTCGTGTATTCAAAATTCAAACACATGTTCGAATCGAGTCGCGAAACTCCAATATCGAACCACCGGGACGATATTTCATATTCCATCAACAAGTCTTTTCGAATATTACATTTTTATTTGCTCCTGGTGTTATGTAACAGCATGTTCTGTAATTCAAGTCGAGTGGTTTTCCCAGATACGAAAATTGTATTTGACGTCGTTCAAGGGAACACACTAACTTTAGAGTTTGAAACAGTGAATTTGTTTTTTGTAATTTTTGTGAAATTACTGATATCAGTTCAAATTTGTGACAAAATTACGGAAATAAAATACGCGGGAAATTCTTAATTTTTATTCTAACATTTCTCTTAGATATTTTCGAAACTATGGTTCTTTACCCGGTCGTTATAACATCTACGGAACTATTGGTGAATTTGTTCAAGAAGGAATATATTTTACACAATGCACTCTACAATGTAGAACAGGATTTAAATCATGATTTATTCAGTTATTCACGACTTCCTTATTCTCTCTCCATCCTCTTTATTGCTTAATCCTTCATTGTGTCATCGGTATTTAACAATTTGCGTATTATGTGGTTGAAATAGCGGTTCAAGTAACCGCAAAATGAGTTCCATTTACCACTGTTGAAGGCGATTAAGAAATTTTAATTAAGGCCAACTACGATGGTACGTATGGACGTTTGAATATTCGCACAGTGGATAAATTCCCGGCGACGAGGACTCGTTCAAGCATGTCAACTCTTTATCTTAAACCGTTTTAATTACGATGGGACACGGAGTGGAATCCGCTAAGTCGATATGTGCAGATGGCATTGACGTGCACCTCAATACAACTACGATCACGTGAATGAAGTAAGTCTGTTCGTGGCTCCTTATTCTACTGCGAGAGTCCTTGCGTTTTGAGTATTCTCAGAAGAATCATAATGCAACGAAACGTAGCTATTACCACGCTTTTTAGCTTCAATAATTCTTATACAAGGTATTTTCTATTTTGTCGTTAAAAAGGTAAGGGAATTTTCAAGCGAAAATAAGAGAAATCTGTTGTAGCGAATTTCACAGTAAACGCTTTATTACAAAGTTATCAGCCACTATTGAACACAGTTTGAAATATAAAATATGCGCATGGGAACAAATTTGTTGTTGCAGAATATATAAAAGTAACAACGCAGGAAGAATTAACACAACTAATTAATAAGTTAGTTGTTGATATTTGATAATATTCTCGCGATATCTTCAATATAATAAATTTGATTTATTTATTTATGATTTATGACGAGTTGGTCGACTATTTTTACACATTTATGGGAATTTTCAAGCTGCAAAAATACACAGAATATAAAACATAAAAAATGTATTTGAGTATTTTATTTACAAGTTCATGTCAGGTCTTACTAACGAAATGTTGTTATTTGTTATATTTAATAAATAAAATAATTCTCTACCTCGGGTGCATTTTTTAAATCAATTTTATATCCATAAAAAATATGCATTTGCATAAATAGTTTACTGCTAAATTTTATGTAATATCTTTTTCTTATTTTCACTTGTAGATTATGCTCTCATAGTTTGACTAAAAAAATTTTACGTTTTACACACCCTAACGTGCGATACATATATCACATAAGCGAATTATAACTCGGCTAACATTTCTCACACGTTAATTTGGAAAAATATCGGCGATCGTACAGCAATAGAGTCAATAGGGGATCTTTTCGCTTGAAAGATCGACGAGCAACTTTTTAATTCGCTACAATCTGCAGTTGTTTCAATATTTAAACCGTATCGTGATACGTTTTAGTCCGTTTGTATACAATCTGTATGAAACAGAATCATAAAGCTTTTAATCCTGTTCAAGCAATCTAGTGAACCATAATGGCATGCATTCCTTTATTGTGAATTCTGCCGTAAAAACAATAGATGTTATGAATATTTCTCATACTCTTTCTCGATTTACGTGCACATGGATTAATAAATATCTATAATAATTGTTTCGAGAACCTAAACACCCACGGAAGATATCAATTTGGGCCAGAAAAAGAACTCCACCAGTGAAAAACAGCATCGATCTCAAAAAGTAAAATTCTAGCAGTAAAAAGAAAACAGCACACGCGTAACAAAAAGGACGATCTAACAATAAAAATAAATGTTTAAGTGGGCGTAACAATATCAGGAGGATTTTAGAAATGAGAGAGACACTTTGACGATTACGAATAGAAGAAATTACAATACCAGGAAATAGTAGAAAAACCAACGTAAAGATACAAAATCAAACGGATATCATCGATCAAAAGGCGCAGAGATTGCTAAAAGAGATTGCAACGATAAATGAAGGTATTGGAGAAGAAAATTCTATCGACGAAAGAGATAGAAAGAAAGAAAGAACGTGAAAAGGAGAGGGGCGAATTGCACGATGTCTTGACTCGGAAACGATCTGCAAATTCCTAAGATATTCTAGGGTTTATAGGGGCGTATGCCAGAAATCCAAGGACGACTTAAGGTACAATGGAATTGAACTATAAAGTTTTCAACGCGAAAGTACGATAGTACCATCTACGTATACATGTTACACATCGATATCATGTTATGCGTGTAACTGAATGTCGCTTGCATCCACCCATCACCTTCTGCCATTACAATTATATTAACTTTCCATGAATATCATCGCAATAAATCAAGAATCCATTTAATGCACCGTAGCTGTAACATTTCTATGCGAACTTATATTCAGCGATTCCTTATCGGTAGAATATATTAATTTCCATCGAGATCTGATCGATGGAATGAATTATGCTTGGTTACCGCGTGACGGCCACCTCGACATCAACGTGGTAAACGACGTCAATGGTGAAACTCGATCAGGTTGATCGAAATCGAAGGATCACCGATTCACAGGGGTAGCTTGCTATATCGCGACCGGTCGACGGCCGGTGGGGGTTGCTTCCTGGGTCGCACTTTCTGGTGTGGGTAGAGCAACCACCGCCAGTAGTATCACGGTGACGAGCAGACGCGGTTGTCTTCTACCTTTCTCGCCGATTTCTTGGTTTTCGTTCAGTATCCGCTACGGCCACCCTCGAAACGACGTTCATCAATCGTAAGTAAATTGTCACTATTCTACGACACGTAAATTCCTCGAGACATTTGAATCTTCCTTCCCGGATTTTCGCCCCGTTTGTCACTTTGCCTCCTTTTGTCCTTTCGCGCGTCTTGTGTGATCAATGACGGGACGTGGAAATCAAGCGTAGATCAAAGTAAAAGTGAGGAAAAGTTTGTGTAACGATACTCTGCTCTATTGATATTTCTAGGTATGTGTGGAATTTCTGGCGCTCAATTCAAAAATAAAAGCTGCACGTTCGATCGGTAAAACAGTCGATCAACTCCTAACGTTCCGACGCAGTTACGTTGCACAAAGTGTACATTTTAATCGATAAACTTGCATGTATCGCGTAAATGATGTTTTTGTAAGAACGGTGCGTGCTTTTCATCGATTTTATTGGCTACGGGCAATCTGTTCCATAGAGTCTATTTAGATTAAACCACAGTTTTTTCGTCGCGTGAGACCAGACCGCAGCATCTAACAATGCGATGTCTATAGTCACGTCATTGCATTACACGCCCCCCTCGTCGGTTAAACGATCAATTTTAATTACGCGCACGAAATTGTGCCGCTAATTTAACGAGTAACTGACATGCCAGATCTCGTCACTAATCTTCTTGTTCGACACTCAATGATGTCTCCTTCGTTTTATTCAAATTGTATGCAAATACGCGTTGGATAGTTATCGCTCCGACGAAGTTACCGCGCGGACCACGACATCTATGTTCGATATCAACGTGAAAATTCAACGACACGAACTTTGAATCGGACACAAGAGGTTAGGAATTTGCAGTTTGCTTTGCATTTTTCTAACTAATATAACTAGACAGAAGCTGAACTATCTAAGGATGATAGAGCGGATGACTATTTCTGGAAATTGAATTATTATTTTATCGCTAGATAAAAAGAAACA
The DNA here is from genome assembly GCF_024516045.1 of Bombus affinis. NCBI lineage: Eukaryota > Metazoa > Arthropoda > Insecta > Hymenoptera > Apidae > Bombus > Bombus affinis. Next base: position 290,496 of record NW_026108879.1, on the reverse strand, counting down.
TTCACTGGCGAACACTCCCTTACCCTCACGCAGGCACTAGCTGTACACACATGCACATATCTTAACCTAAGCCTACGTGTCTCGTAAGAACTGTACCATCTCGTTGTTGTCTGCTGATTTTAAAAACTAAACAGAAGCTGTATTCCTTTAAACTATTTACAATGTAACATTTATCCTAACTCATACATTAACGCTACAATTAATAAATTCAAAGAACGCCGTTTCGGGATAGCAGAGCGTAGGTAGAGATTTCTACCAAAGCTATTAGTCGAGAAATTCTGATTAATTAACATTACAAGTGGCAATTTCCTAGAGAGAAACAAATCAGAATTATTTTGTCGAGGACTGTTACGTGTTAGAGTACGTAGGGGTATTTTGTAATTTGCATTTATCCGGTATAACTTAATATATGGAAATTTATATTTTTATTCGTGTTTTTAAATTTTGTTCATTATATTTGTCTTAATCTTGTTTCGATTAAGATTTTCATTAGAATATTTCTATACGAGTCTACCGTGTTATCTGTTTGACAGATTCAATAACAAATTAGGATTGTTCTTTCGAAATAGAATTGTGACACGTTGAATAGGAAATTTTCTAACTTGCATCCTTGTGGTGAAAAATTTATATGCTTTTCAATCTGAAAATTTTACTTAAAGGAAACTCGCCTTTCCTTTAGAACTTATGCTTTTCGTTGAATTTTGATCGATTTTCATTGTGAATTACTACGCTAATTTTGTGCAGAGAAACAAACACAGATTTGTTCTTTTGATAGAGATCTGTTTTATGTTAAATGGAAAATTCCTACGTAAAGGTTTCGTCCATGGCATTTTCCTACCGTCTTGATCGTTGAACCTCGATCGATAGAACGTCTCTAACGATATTTTAACATTCCGGTTATTTTGATAATTGAACGTTCCACGGGAGAATGATTCTCCATGACTTATTATCGTGTTTGGCCTCCTTGCTTCCGTGACGATCAATATTTGGATCGTGGCTTGCTTAGGATGCTTAAGGTTAGATTAACTCGTATTTTTATGCGTCCCCAGCTCGCGTTATCGGATCGCGCACCTTTTACGACCAATTTCCCGTTTCTTTCCGGCATTCTGCACCCGATCGCCACATTTACGGCGTCGAATCGATGAAAATGTAACACAAAGGTTGCAAAGATGGACAACGAATTACGTAACACAAAGGTTGCCAGCACCGACGAAGAATTCCGTGATGCATTCAGACAACGCGTAAGAAACCGACTCGTTCTCTCTCAGAAGCACTTTCGATTAATTTAACATCGAACTGGTCTATGAAAAGCTTTCAGAAATTACATTATTTAGGAAACCGGTGGTGAGATGCATTCGCGATTCGAACGAGATCAAAGGAATTTTCTCGAATCTTCTAATTCGATTTTAGAAAAATACGATCGCGAGCTGCCTTTATTGTTACATCCTTGCGTTCGTAGTGTCGCACGTATATTCTAAAAGTGTCACAACTGAAAACTATGAGGAAAGAACACGATAAGTTTCTTATTCTCTTTTGATAAAAAACAGCTTTATAATTCAGTACGCCGTCGATCAGCCTATTACCTCAATTGCTTTTTGACTCTGGAAGTAAACATACGTTTCCCCATTCTCTTCGCAAATTTTCGAAATTTATCTTGTTTCATTCGTTTATTCATACGGGCAATACTCTTTGGTTTAAGCATAATCAACACGAACATACATTTATCAACGTTTTACGGTTTTATCCACTTTACCCGGAAACACGTGCGTATCTCGAGAACAATAAAACAGATATTACACGATTTCGAGGGGTTTATCATGGTGATGTTTATTTCACCCCGAAGAGTCCTTGAAAAGCCCAATATTTTCTTATTCCACGTTCCTGCAACCACCATACAACATCAAAACATTTTCAGAACATTACCTGCTTCTACTACTACGTACTTTCCGCATAAAATATTATCGAAATATTAAATCTCAAACTTGATATATCGACATTATTGGCGTTATCCATTTCTCCGGTAGACTTTATACATCATTGATGGTTCTAAAAAGAGCTGTTTATGCGAGTACGTGTGTATGCACCGAAATACTATCCCTGAAACGACTAGTCGTTTCTAGATGTTTAATACAACTTCGCATCCTTCTTAAGAATTAATGTCCGGATATGGGTTTATGCAAAAAATATAAATAAGAAGCGCTTCAACGTCAGTTATGAAAATATGAAAAAAAAAGAATATAGTTCCCATTTAAAAAACACAAGCGTTACTTTCACAGGGCTTTTCAAAGTTATTCCAGCATAAAATAAATATCGGCATAATATGACCCCGTCAAAATTGTATAACATTTGCCTGAAAATCAATTTTCTTGTCTCATCTATAGTTTTCGAAATATTTCCAGATAAAACTGACACACTGTATAATTGGAATATGGCGTTTGTCATACGTGATACAAAGACGAAGACGAATGTCAAGCGTTTTAAATGTATTCTTATAAACGTGGGCAACGATTTACAGAAAAAGCGTAGCTGGCGCGTGAGCGAGTGGCGTGGTCACATATACGTTTAACACAACTAAATATCGGATGTATAGAATAAGGGAAATTTTCTGAATGTCCCCGGAGAAACATCGAGCTCCGATAGCTGCAGAATTTCCCAGCAATTTATAATATAGTCGTTTGCAATTTTGAAGACAAATGTAGTAGCATTGGCAATGAATCTATGCGGTTCCAACGTAAACAACCCGAGAGACGTTAAAAGTAAATCGTAGTTTTAAAAAATTGCTGCAGCGGAGTCGCCAATTTTAGAAACAACAAAACGAAGAATTCTATGTAGAGAGAACAGTGTTCGAGATGCGGGACAAACAGAACGGTATAGAGTTCTCTGTTAGAGGATTTTAAAAATTTGCCGACGGTCTAGCGATAATGGCGATATTCTTGTAGCTGCTTCGCAATTTGGAAGATTAGGCGTAAATATAATTATTAAGACAAAGTACTATTTTTATATTCTCATTTTATATCTCCGATTTTCTTTTAATCTCTCTTTGGCTGTTTTCTTATCTAAACTCTGTTGAAAGGATTGAAAGTGAATTAATAGATGACGTACGCTAAGAACTCTACTCAAAATCTCAGTCTGTATCGTAAAATCATTTGCAGTGTACATGGAATCGAATAACAAGTGATACAATAATAATATAAATATCAGAATTGATGAAAATTGAGATCAAGAAATAGAAGTATAAAAAGAATATTAATTATGTTACATCAGATGGACGAGAGACTTCATCGTCTAACGTTTTAAATGAAATAACAATTCTTAAACGTTTCGATAATTTCTTAGTGATTCTTCAATTTTAATCAAGTTATCATGTTTCTGTTATCTCAATTTGTATACATGTCTGACATGTTAGTGCACGTTCCATTCGAGATCGGAAGCGGAAAATTACTTTGCGCGCGATCCAAATCAAACGTGAATCTGGCGAATCGGCCAGTTAAACGTACGTTGAACTTAATTATAAATAGGTGCAACGTCTTTCGTCGTTCGATGTTCTGCGTTAGAAATTACGACGATGCATGCATTGAATTTTATTCGGCTTTTTCGGATAACAACGTTTATACGCGTGTTTCATATTTATGGAATTTTGATTACGCCTTTATGGGTACCTACGTGAGCTATACTCTCATTAAATCAAATGGGTGCCGTGTAAACCAAACGAGATTAGCTGAACGTCGTTTTGGAGCAAAGAGACTTTAAATTGCGATTATTTCCACATAACATGCAGAAAATCGTTTTCCCTAAGTCTAATCCTTGAACGAGGTGGCACGAACTTTCGTAATATCGTGACTGTTTAAGAACACGATAATTTTTTCCTCGAGAATGAATAATACAATCGTGTTGTTTGATTTTCTACATTGTGATCGATAAACTTCGCAAATGTTGGACGATAATTTTGAGCTAAATTAATCGACATCGATAATATGGTGAACGATAATGTTACGATCAGCGTGCAAACCACTAGTTTGTTCGATTTCTTTCTCGTAGAGTTTATTGGATGACAAACCTTTTAATAATTCACGTTTCCTTTGTCAGAGATGGAAGAAAGGTTGTAATAAAACCTTTTCGCATCATCTTTTGGATTCTTCTTTTCTGGCAGATTTAAATGATAATTTAATATTATTTGTCGTTGTTGATTTATACGTCAAAGTTCAGAAGCACGTAAGCTTGTTTCGAATAGAACATAATATAACTGGGAAATTAGAAATGGAAACCAGGCCAATTTTATTCTACGTTAAAGCTATCGTGCAATATCGCGATACATTTTTTTTCAATAATTAATATGCAGTAAAAGAGATGGTTTCTGTATGTGTGAAACATTGTGATACACATTTTACATAAACAATTTCAATTTCGTATAATATACATATCCAAAAAATATACATCGCTGTCCATGAGTACTAGGACACGTACAGAAAGTTAAGTAAGCCTCGGAAACTTTATTTTAACACTTTCACATCCTGTAGCATTAACGTGTTGTCCAATGCAGACCAAGTGTCCGGTGACACCACGTTGGTATTACGAGCAAATCGATCCTTTGCGTAAACTTTACGAATTTGAAACTCCGGTTGCTGATTAAAATTACTAGGAAATTTGTACACGTTGATAATATTTATGAACGAGGTCGTATGTTGAGTTCACAAGACGACAATAAGTTACAGTGATATTCATCATTTACCAATTTCAAAATGTACCTTTCCTACCTTATTTGACGCATCTAACAGTCATCTATAACAGTCTCGCGTTCCCTTAGCCTATCACGACAGCAACCATATCGAAGATAATATCGGAATATGAGTCGCGTGTTCGTTTTCACTGGCAATAAAAGGGCAGGAATTACCTGGTTTCAGAAGAAACAAACCGTATCAAAGCCTAGGATTTTTTTTCTTATTTTTAATCTCGTTGAGGATGTTACGCCGCGCAACACATCTGCACGCCATCCCGCGCGGCTTGCCAACCAACGGTCTACCTGTCGTCCTTCTAACACTCCATAGGCCCAAGGACCCACTATAAAGTTGCAATTCTAGCTGCATTGTTCGCACACATGGTCTAAGCACATCTGTTTGCCAGAAGACTTTCTAATTCCAGAAGTGTTTTCGGCCGGTTTTTAGAAAGGTCCTTGGGTTTATTATGTGCTCTTAAGAATTACGAAGAAAGCGGAGATATACCTAACGGAAAATCTGAGTTTCCCTATAAACAATGTCGCCTAGGACCCAAGTTCGTAGGAGGTTTCTTCCTCCTCTCTTCCTTCCTAACATTGGTCCCAACCAATCGACATCGCGGATTATTTCCCTCACTTTACTAACTGAAAATGTAAGCAACGAATCCGCGTTCTTCGTTCAAAGGGCACACCCATACCAAGCTTTCCTCCGTATTCACATTAGAATAAGCTTCAGAGATTGATCGTCTCTCACGGTGTCTAGAGTTCCCACAATCCCTATAACTCTCACCGTTCCTGTATCTTTCTGAGTTCCTTCATCATTTCTCAAGGTGCCTACACGGCCTAGAGTCTTCTAAGGCTCTCACTTATCCAGAACTCCGACAGTTCCTATAACTCTCAAGGGCCTAGAGCGCCTAAAGCTCTCCTTCTCTCATCCAAGACTAACCCTTCTCTCGTTATCTGTATCTTAATCAACGGCGTTACTACTTTGTGTGATTGTATAAAGTGTTGGAAATATACATTATTATAACTCTGACTCCCAGTGTTATACCGCATTAACCACCCCGATTATCCTAACCGAAATACGGGGATCGAACTATTCGTGGTGTCGATTATTCCAATCGTAACGGGAATTTACGACTCCCGTTGACGCGTATTCCAACGACCGCGTCTCCCCGCGATAGCTCGAAAAAACAGAGGAGTATCGCATTTATTAGTCGTTGCCACGTTCTATGTAGCTTATTCGTCGGGAAATTTTGCTGTAACAGAGCGCGAAACGCGTTATCAGAAGCGTTAACGTTAAGTAAGAAATAAAAACGAGTTACGGTTTCTTTACTGTTTAGCGACTTAATTTGCTGCGGATGAAACAACTTTGTTCAAGTATATATTCTAGGAGGAAAGAAGTTTTCTATAAAAAGCAAAGTTTCAACAAGGGGAAACTGAACGATCTACGATCCTGAATGGATTTAATAAGTTTCGTACGGGTGGTAAAAGAAAAGAGCAAAAGGATAGTAACCCTAAATCTTGAGATAAACTGGTAATGTCGGCAAAAATCCCCTTTGTATACGTTCCACGCGAGAATTTCATAGATTATCCTGCGAAATGAGAATTAACGTGCGCCGAAATCTAGAAGAGCAACAAAACAGCGTAGGAAAAAACGAAAGAATACAAAAAGCATTTGAAGATAAATATACCAGGTCCGGAACTTACGTTCAGCTTTGATTTCCTCTAATTGAGTATGTTGAGTATGGCGATTTGTACAACTTCAATTTCGCTACCCGTTACAGCTGGTTTATTTCCGACCTAATTTCCAATGTCAACAGAAGCTACGAGAATAAAAAAGCGAAACATTTTTAGTTCAGTTTTTTCCTCTAGCTCAATTTTGCGAAAATTCGTATCGTTCTCGAAAAAAATAGAAACTATTACAAACAATTTTTATTATTTTCTTTCGAATAGAACGGGATCAGGTTCGGTTCTGTTTGATTCTAGTACCATTTGCACGCGCAAAATCCACCCTTTACGAGCTTCGGCCGAGATTTTGCCTTCAAGGCAACTCTCGAATTACGCGACCGGTTGTAAAACAACACTTCTCCTGCAACCGTGCCTTTTTCTGCAGAACGATTCGTAGAAGCAAAACTTTTTCAACCTTTTTTATAGATGGTTTTCGCGTTTAATTCTCAGGGAGCGTGAATTTTAATGTCGACATCTTCTTGACCCTTTTCAACCCCTTCAAGTGACCCTCTTGCCAGCGAAACGTTCGTCAGAGGTTAAGAATCTACGCGAATCCGTGGATTCGAACAATAAAAGCGAAAGCCACTCCTCGAAGGAACGTCATTTCCAACCAGCCGTCCTTTTACATTCCGATTTTTGTTTTAACGTTGCGCCTTAATTATCGCGATTTAATTTATTTCAGCGTTACCTTGTCGTTCAAGCTGGTCCAGTTTCGAAATGTTACGGCTTGCCAGGGTTGTCGCGTGACGTTCGAATCTATAGCTTCGATAAGAAAGTTTTTTTTAGCAGGAACATGAATGATTCATCCTGTGACCGCAAGAGTCATCATTCTCGCCACGACAATTGCGGTTGAGTGATTAAAACGGTTGAATGAGTTCCAGCGAAAATTCACGAGAGAAGATTCTGAGGATTTATGGCAGTTCGGAATTCCGTTCGTCCAGAGAGAATCAACGTTCTCACGATCCGACGTCTTTAGGATTCTTCTCGCTATGGAACGTGCTGACTTTCAGGTCGTTGAAAATTTCACTTGGCACAAACAGCCGAATTCCGGATGGTAATTTATTGAATTTTTGACGCGAGCGAATCTCCAATATTTTCGTCCAGACATTTTCATCCTTTGGTTATCGAACTAAAACTTTCGAAATTTTGTTGCTCTTTTTCTACTAGTTTAAAGCATACGAAATGTCATGTATTCAAATGAAGATCTAGTTGGACATGATTTAGGACAATATACTTTTTCAACGACTTATCTTGTTTCTCGTTATTCCACTAGATGTTACAGGGTCCTCTAGCTATTATTAATATTACGAGGGAAATTTTACAACTTACAAAGTACCAGTATAGATAAATACTCTCGCATAACAATGACAAGTTTGATAATAAAACGAATGAAATTTTACGAGTACTTAGTATCTAGTGATAATATGCACGACCAACAAAATTTATCTCATACACGCGAAATGTGTATATACGTATAATATATAGTAATTATAACAGCCAAATTACTGTACGTGGTCACAGTCCAAAAATCGTAAACTGTATTATTCACAGGTAAGGGAAACTGTTGGTAAAAAGTTTCTACTGATAAAAATTTCGTTCACGGAGGTAACCACGTATCTGTGTCCACGTATTTCATGTTCCTGGATATGTAGTTCACCGGTACATGACGTCTATGAGGAAGCATCGCTACAATACAGTCCGATTTTCCCTACGTGTTACTCCTCTTTGTCTAATTCAACGCGTTCTTCTTTCGTTTTATTTCGTCTCTCCACGACGTCTGTCGTCTCGATTTTTGAGCAAGTCCAAGGATATCGACGTTAGATCGCGAGATAAAGGTTTCTGGACAGAAAAAGAGTATCTTGTTTAATTTACCCTCGATGATTAATCCATTCTCTGTCTGCAAAATGATTAATGGCCACGAAGAGGAGAAACTTTTTTCGTTCGCACTTAGACAGTGTACTTTCGTTTGCTATGATGTTGATCGGATAACTAAAACACACAAAGTTGCGAAATGGAATTGTGCAGAATGTTGATGATTTATCAGAAAGTTCGTTTGTTGATCGTTTACCACGCCGTACTCGATAAGTTAATTCCTCATCAGTTATGGATCGTTCGGAACTCCGTCAATTTTACTTTTTTTATAGAAAAAAGGCAGATCCGTCTTAGGATCTAACAGACATTTTTTTCACTACTTTCGCAAATTAATTCTGCAGCTATAATCAAGCAAAAAATGTGGTATAATATAAATCCAGGTTGTTGGAAGCTTTATTAAAAAGGTATAATAAAAATACGAAACACGAAGTGGAAAATACTTTGACCTTTAATATGCACTTTTATATTAAAAAGAAAGGTACATCGAACAAATATTGATACACGTGTTTTGAATTAATACAGAGAGTTGATTGATACATTGAAATGAAGCACGATTAAAATGAGTTTTACGAGGAAATAAATTTAATCTTTTATCGTTATTAGGTTGGTATCGAACGGTGAACATTTTGAGATGGAGTATCTACACCAAACAAATAGTCTAATAGTCTGACTAGTGATTATAAAACTATTCTCATTTTATAGCACAGTAATCGCAAGTCCATTCCGTGACTTTTATTACAACTTTTCAGTCAAATAAATATTTTTTCCTTGATTGTAAACATATCGTATTACAACATAATGCGCTAGAAACGTTTGGTTATTGAATTTTAGGACACCCTGTACATAAACAATTAATACGCTTGTCGCTAAAATTATTTCGATATCAATTTATTTCGATATTAATTTCGTAAATCAAATTTCGCCATGCGATTGTACATATATGGAAATATTTGTATTTAACAATGCAAACTGGCGCTGTTGTAAAGATTGCTTTTATAAAAAGAAATGAACGTGTTTTTTCTGAAATTCGAATTACGGAACATGGAATATGGTGACACAATACAACGTGGGGGGAAAATAATTCTATGGGTCGAGGTTAATAAACATTGTCATGGAAGTGACAGCATAGGAGAGATGCGTAAATATACGTAATTCGATCCGAACAAAGGGAATTCGTTGGATAAAATAGAGATATAGTCGAGTAGTTTTTCGTACGTGATCGAAAAGTTATAAATATTTCGCGTCAGCTTAAGCTCCAGCTTGCTACCGGATTTGACGAAGATATCGAAACGTTCCCTCAATGAAGTTGCCGCGATGTACTTCGAATTACGATGGAAATGCAAATCGATCGACAGTCTAGCAACTAATTTAAACGTGGATTTCTTTCTTCCCCTTTAAACATTACCATTAAACCTGAATTTGATAGATTAATGTTACACGAGTGATGTTGTAGTTTCGTCAGAGTCGAAAGACTTTTGTGGAAATATGGTTTTTGATCAATCTTCTTCCAATTTTCGAAGGAACCCTGTTGGAATAAAGCTGAGTCTCATTTATATTTAAAAGAGATTTTCACGGAGAGTAGGCGAGATCTAAAGATTTTCACAGCAAAGCGTATCTTGGATCACCATAATTCTCCGTCGAAACGCTTTCGCCGCGAAAAAGAAAAAAAGAGCTGATTTATCAATCAGAAAACGTCAACTTGGTCGTCTTTTTCGAAGCTTATACGATCCATTGTAATCCTACCGAGCGAACTTCGCTGTAGTATGTATTTGAAACTCGAATAAAGTTCGGGATGCATGATAAAAAAAAAGCACTTCACCGTTCTCTTTCGATGTATGCCTTCATCCCTTCTTTAGAATGGGATTTATTAATTTCTTTTTATCCACGAATCTTTCTAGAACGAAATAACGAGACGTGGAAAACCATTCCATCGTCCTTTTCCGATTTACAGTTGCTTCTCTCCTTTAAAATAAGATTTATTAAACTCCATGAGTCTTCGTAGAACAGAATGGTAAATCGCAGGATAAATTATATCGTAGAATAAATTATAGCGCGGACTGTTCGATTCATATTACATAGATTTTTCATTCTGAGTAGCGATAAAAATCATCGAGCAGCGAGGAGAAATTGAGTTTCATCGGCTGTAGCGATTCGTACGACGATTAAAAATATGAGGAGAAAAAATATTATTTGTTATGAACAACGTTAATTAGAAGCATATTTTTCATTTCATGTCTGATCGGTGATGTAATCATTCGTGTTCTTTGGTTGTTCCCGAGAAATGTTAAAGGGACGCTGTCGAATGAGATTAACGATGTCAGGAACGACGACGATCGTATCTTCAAAGGACGACACCAATTAACATAGACTAAGGGTGTAAGTTTCATCTAATTACATCGTGCTGCGTACAAGAATTAAAGGAATTAGTAGGTTATTTTATCGTGAAGAATTTGGATGCAACATTCTAATTGAAGATTACAACATTAGAAATTCAATAATTGGATGGTTGAAAGAAAATTTACAATTTGAAAAGTTAATTACTCATCGTTTTGTAAATTCGTTGCTGTTACTTTTCTGGAAATTTCAACGATATAAATGACGATATAAAGTAACGACTTTAAAGATACAACTTTAAAGTTGGACGCTTCGAACTTCGACTACTTTGGCACTGTTTTGCAGATTAAATATTCTCAACTGTTGTTTGTTCATTGTTAGAACTCGTTACTAAAACAATTAATCCTCTGTTCTCTGGTTTATTTTTAATATACTAATTCATTACTACGAAACTCTCGATTATTTTAGTTATTCAAAGTGCTGCAAATTTACTAATTTAGGTCAATAACAATATTCTTCGCTTCGACAAAACTTTCATCACAAGATTTTCTGATATAATACAATTGTATGCTGATTACTTTTCAAATTATTTGTTTCTTAATTAAATCTAGCTGTTACAAACCTTTGTCTGAATCAAAATCTTTGTACACGTCACGAGACATGGTTACACAGTTCATCAAATCAATAGTAATATGAGACTCTCGATTGGTATTAAGAGTGGAACAATATGAAAGGCAAAGTTCATCGGTTACAGCTATCTAGATGCTTCGACAGAATCGATTTTGGTGGAAACTGGTATCCAATAGTTGGCTTTATGTTCTTCCGGATCATCAGCTCGATACGTGGGAGAAAATCGCTCGATTAAAGCCTATTTGAACTCTCGAATTCGATAACTAGCTATTACGACTGTCAACTTCGAATTAAGTTGCTTCTCCCACGACTTTGATCTTTCGACCATTTTGTTTCCAATCGTTGGTTCGTTGGATAAGCGATACTAATGATTTTTTGATGAGAAGTTCGATAATAGGATTGCAGGTATGCAGCTATCGACGATAGCTGCAGACGAAGGCTGAATTTATGATGTCGAATAGTTGAAGCGCCGATCTGATGGAAGTTTGCCGAAGCGATTAGAATTTCGAAAGCATTACAAAGCGGTTAGTTATCTCTCTATCACTGAGAAATATGCAATTTTAATAATTGTAAAAATAAAAAATCTGGAACCTGTTGTTTTATCATTTTTGTCATATTGAATTTTATTGCGTTATGGTACCCATTTTTTAAGGCTAATTTTATTACTAGTACGCTTTGTATCAAATTTTTGGAAAATTTTATTGGATTGCAAAAAGGGATCGTATATGGCGCAATAAGGTTGATGCACAACTGTAGCATTAAACATTTCTCCTATGAATCTAATTTTATTACTATCGTGCATCGAATGTTATTACAAAGTTTACAAATTTTCATCGTTATCGCATTTGAAAAAGAACCGTACAGGTGTAATAAGCTTGGTGTATCATACTAACGTCAAACTTTCTCTTTTGAAGTCAGCATCTTGCAATTACGCTTTGCTTTAAATTTGTTTAAATTCCACCGCAGTCGAATGCAAAGAAAAATCATATACAAGTTATAATATGATTGTTGCATCGTTTGTTCTACTCTTAAGAGGAAACATTTCGAGTACTACGTTTCCAAATTGCGACAGTTGTTTCTAACGAATGAATGAAGATGACTTAACTGAACGATTAATAGACGTATTACGCGAACCTGCACATTCCCGCAGGAGATTGTCGTGTTTGTTCAGACACGAAACTTCTGCAAGGCGCGACTCGTTTGTTTGGCTTTGACGTTTGCATTCACGTCTTTGTGTTGTGCAACGTTCCCAGCAAATGGTCGCGGAAAAGATTTATCAACTAACATAATCACTGACTGGTTCGAAGTGATACAAACCTTATGATACAACATTTGGCAAGATGAGATGTCCAAAAAGATTAAAAACATTATTTTTATCATATTCGTTGGAATTGTAAGGTACATGGCAAACAAAATGCTTGCCAATTTTTTTTTTAATTCTATTATTAATCAACACAAAGAAGAATCGTGCTTTTGAAGAAAATTTTTCATTTCTGGACACTCTATCGTTTCATTTTTTAGATTATAATGCATTTTATGAGTTAGAAGCTAAACCCACGATATAGTGCAATCGAGATTATACAGAATGATCTATATCTTGACTTATAGTCAAACAACTGTTACTAATGTTACGAAGTCTTTTGTAATAACTTCATCGTTTAATTAAACATCATTTTTCTACGATTTAATTCCAAATATATTTATAAGAATTGGGTATTCTAATGAATACTCTGTTTAAAAAAATGTGGAATGTATCGAAGAGAAATTAGAAACGCTCGAACAATCCATTGTTTTCCTGAGAGAAGAAAGGCACGGGCAATATTCGTTGCAGCTCTTCGATTTTCGATAAAACGTCAAATCACCTTTGTATCCTACAGAAAATATTTCAACGATTAAATTTGCATCGAATTCGAAGCCGATGGATATTTCCGCATGATCGAACAGTTTAACGAACAGAAACTACACACTGCAAAACACTTCGTAGTAATTCATCGTTGGCTCGCAGTGTTTCACGCGTTCAACAACGGGTGAACAAGGCGATCTTTCACAACCAGATACACTTTTCCCCTTCTTGTTGGCCCGTGTCATCGTCACGAATTTCCAAAAATGATTTATAAACTTACCTCGCCTTGTCAACGAATTATTCATCGAAAATCCATAAAGCGTCCAAAATATGGAAGGATCCAATTGGAAAAATCGCGTTTATTATTCCACTTCAGAAACATGAACGTCGTTCCACGAAGCTCCGCCATAACACCTGCTGTTGTCAACCTTTTCAGGAATATATCGTTACGTTCTTTCGTTTCCTTCCATCCATTGTACATTAATTTTCCTTTGGCCGAATAACCAACTTTCTTCCCATATATTTCGTTTCTCGATTATCCAACTTTAAACAGTCGTCTCTGGCCTGTTTTCTCTCTAATTGCCGAGTAGCCGTCGGCGTGATTGCAATCTGTTCCGGTCGTTTTAATACGAAAACGTCGGAAATCCGAGCGTTGAACGTGATATTAAAATTTCTTGGTTCACCACTCGACTATTTCCCTCCTCTTCGTCGAATAGCAAATACCAACCGACCGACGAAGAATACGCAATCAAAACGACCGGGCGAGTGTAAAAAAACGTCTAGAAAGGTTGCCATTCGAATAAAAGCTACCAGGCGAGGCTTGGTTATCCCATGTTTCCATCCTTTGGGAACGTTATTTTATCCCGTTGCCTTTTTTCTCTTTCTCTCTCTCTCTCCCCGTCGCCTAGAACGATGAGACGGCATGATATCAACGACGAAAAATGGATCTGTCGGGTGTAGGACGAACCTTTCGAACCAACACTTTGAGACAAACGTTTCGCACGAATGAGGGGAAGGAACGTTCAGAAGGAACAGTTGGAACGAATACTTGGAACGAACACTTGGAACAAACGGTAGGTTGTTTTCACGAAAATAATCGGCCACCACGCTTCAATCTTGTTCTACAATCGTGCACCAAGTGTTCTTCCTATAATTGAATATCTCGTTCCGTTGTATCGGTGTATCGAACATCTTGAAGAGGCCAGGAGTTCTCTGGTTCTCTCTAACTCGCTACCGTAACACGATTGAAATATGCAGAATACGGTGTTCAGCGGTGGGAACAAATATTGGACGCTCGAAGTTTGGTATCCTCTACAATAGATGGAATGTAAATGACACGAATGTACCTATCAAATAAATTCCAAACTGTTCGGTATTTAAGCTTCAAGAGCACCAATTCATCACACCGGCGCGCAGCGTTGGATTTTATTTGTCAGTTCGAAACAATACGTGCTTTGTTTTCCTTACGCTGCTTTGTTCTTTTTATTCATCCTCTTTGTTTCAGTAGCCCAAAGTAGGGTTTTATAGGTGGGTAATTGGAGTATTATACTCTTTCTTTCTCAAACAACAGTTCGTTTTGTTCGAAGTTTTTATTCTTCTTTGGAAGTAGGAAACGGATTAGGGAATGTTTAGTAGTCAAGGGAATGTTTAGAGATTGCCAGGAACAGTCGGTACTCTCTTCAATTTCCTAAGGAACTATCCGCACGGTTCCCCGCCTTTATTTTATCGAAAGCTGAGGCACGTTTCTCAAACGAACACGACGGAGATCCACCAGGAAATAAACTTTGAAAGAGCAAAGGAACGCGACGGATCTTGGGACACGTCTTACTAAAGGATTCACTATGATTTCGTGTCGCTTTTACTGGCGGATATTGACGATGAATACTAATGCAACTATTTGATCGAATCGTGTAAAATACCTTTTGTCCGATCATCTCCATCTAATGTATTTTAATATACCTTAAAATAATAAAAGCTTAAAAATGTTCCAACGTTCAATCAATTAGGATGCAATTCGTCCATAAAAATTACGATCAAGAGATTTGCTATGATTTCAGTAAAGTAAAGCATTTCAATTTTATTATCTCAGCTTTCTCGCGCAATAATTTGCAATTTTACAATTAGTCAACTGACTGATATCCTTAAGTTTATTTATCAAAGCTGCTGGTATAGACAATTACATAGTTCAAGTTTAAAAAATGTACGTAATATCGTTATTTTTCTCTGCTTTTCAATTTACGGAGTTCATCAGCATGGTTTTCAAGCGATTAATGCAATAAAACATACTTTAAAAAGTTCTTTATCTTCAAACCGCTCGTAAACTACGAGTCAGATAAAGGAGGTACTTCTAAACTCACGCGAAGATTATTAACGCTGTTTCCAGCAGAATTATCCAAAATCCGGAAGTATGTCAACGTGATAGTGTACTTTATCTGAGAAGAAGATTATTTTTTATTTCTATAACGTCAGAACTATCAGAAGAGCCAAGCGATCAATTCATAATTCTTCGTAGACAAATTTCGTAAATTTACAACGACGCATTTTTTAAAGAATATTGATTAATTTCAACTTTGGTTCATTTCTTTGTATTATATATTTTTTCATCCTGATTCCTTTAATACGAGTTTCATCTAATTCTATACGCGATCCTCGTTAACAGATTATTTGCGTTTATAATCTTCCAATTTCACGAGAACACACTAATCACCGTCTCTAGTCATTGATTTGCCATTAATTTATACATTTTGGAAAAATTGGTATACCATTACCGCAAGTGCACATGGCAATTCAAATGGTTCCGTACAATAGCGTATATTGCCTATTAAAGATGTTAATTTATATTTCGCCGGCAGGCTTCATTTAATTACTTAATGGAGATATTGAAACGTCATATTGACATGCAATCTCGGTACTGCGCCGAATATCTAAATTTTGTGGCGTACTAACCACATAAATGTTCTCTGGAATAATACCGCAGTCTAAACAACAGAACGTACACTGGTGGCAATGCGCAACCCTCTATTGGCAGTTATAGAGGGTGGATCAACGCCGCCGACGGTCAAAAGCAGCCACTTTCTCAACTTTACGATCCTCCCGCTCGATGTTTACTCATAGCCTGGTGAAAATAGCTTTAAGACTACCGGAGGTTTCAGTTCGATATTTTTATGGGGGCCACCCTCAAGAAAGACGAAAGTCAACCTTACCGTCACACTAATTACGCAAACATCGCTGATGATTCAGTTTCTTATCTAAAACTGTTCTTTCAGTAATCGCGAGAAATTTATTTTTACGGTTAATAATTTAGTAAACAATAGTTGTGGACTATATAACGATACATATATGTAGTATCTAAATGGGTCTTTATGTTGGGTAATGATGGATTATTATGGGTAATGATGTTTTGATTTAATAAATAATATTCGAAGCAACGAAATGATTACAATGCTGTCGTACGTCTTATTTTCATACGCGGCTTTCGACTTCCCGATTCACACTCTCCGGCTTCTACACTCGCTCGCTCTCGCTTCTCACTCAAACTGCACGCTTTTTGCATCCGTTCTCTCCGGCTTCTCAACTAACACTGCCTTTAGCGTTTCTGTGTCTTTTCTCGTCCTATCGGACACGTGTCCCGAAACGCCCGTGACCAGGGTCACGCAGCCCCTTTCCGCGAAACTATCCACTTGAAAGGACCGCATTGATGTACCCGACGATGCCGCGGCTTTCGCGACTTTGTTTACGGTTCGGCCGATATCTTAGGCCTTTTGTCCACGATATTACATATATATTCCGAACGAAGTTTGTTAAATGTTACATAGGAAAAATATGATAAATGCTTTTTTGGTGATTTTCTAACTTTTACGCTACTTGATGATCAAAAGGAAACGCTTTAATATAACGGTAGAATTTTAGTGAAAGTAACGATTTTTCGAATTCAAAGAAATCTCGTTTGGAAAGAATGTTTAAGGCACTGCCGAGATGTGACAGATGTACTACAAATTAAAATGCATTTCTAGATTCGTTAAATATCAACTAACAAGCCGCTTGTTATCAAAACGTTCGTGTTCACAAAGTAAATAACAATTGATTAAACTGTGTCATTAACTATTTAATCCGAGTTCTTAACACTTAACTCGATTCTTCGAACGAGCTTTTCGAGACGCTTTAATTAAACGAAAAACCAGTGTTCCGTATTCACGTGACTTTCTAGTTAGCTCTTTGTACAATCTAGAATGTATTAATTAAGCCAGAAAGCGTAGAATTTGCTTGTAACTTTTGTTGTAATGTAACTTCCTCGGATGTAGAGATGGCGTTTTTAATTTACCCCCGTCACGATGCTAAACCGTAAACTCATTTCGCTCGCGTTTCCCTCGTCCATTGTTAAAGGTACGTAAATACCACTGTAATAAGAAATTTAATTCAATATGCCATTCTCCCACACGTTTCATTATGTTTCGAGCTTTCTATTTTCGCTTAAAGATTCTACAATGTCAATGATGTCCATCAAATTTTGATAAACTGGTTGAGAAAATGAGACGTTTAAAATTAATTTATCGACGATAGAAATGATATTTGCTGAGGGATAACCAGACAGAATTATTGGGGCGGCTTATTCGATTTCTCGAAAAACATACTGCCAAGATGTTTCTATATATATTACATATTACATACTAGTTCGTTGTCCGACGAATACAAAGAAAAAGTCGAGCAAACCTAACTAATCCTTCTATTCGTTATGGTGTAGCATAGTCAAGCTCGTAAGAGGGGTTAAGAAGCTTAGGTTAGTTCAACTTTAAGCCTATCGACATATTTCCTCAAACCAAATTGTTTTTTTTAACGGCATGGTATCTCCGTGTCTTTTGTGATTCTTTCGAGAAGATATCATCGTCTTACTGGGATTAAGTTTGTTTAACGTCCTCGGAACTCCATTTTATCATCTAGCTTTACAGTGAACGCGTCAATCGAGAAAGGATTGATGGATTGAAAAAATTGCACTTGCGTGCGATGAACGGCGTTGACGCTTGACGGCCAAATATCGTGATATTTTTCAGTTTAAAAGGACCAACATCTTTCTCAATTTCCCGTAAACCTCTCTTTTTTCGATATAATATTCAAAATATTCGGACGTTGTGTTGTCACGAATTACTCAACATTTTTATCCTTAAATATATGATCTTTTAAGATACATATAAAACGTCTGTGTCAACGATTTTGTGCCATAAAATCATTGAGAAATAGTTTTACAGGCCAGTCTCGTTTTTTTTACTCGCGATTAAAAAAAGAAGCTACAGTCATTTGAATAAAAATTATTTTATATTACAATTTTGAATTACGTATCTGAGAGATATAAATAGGTTACCTGATGACAAATTGTATTCGAAAATTGTATTCGAAATCCCAGAATTTCCGGAGTTTTTCTTCAATCAAGCTCCAAATAAGCGAATTAAAATATAGAATATTAAAACCAGCTGTGCCACCGTAATTATAATCAGTCCGGTCAAAGAAGCACCATTCATTCGACAGAATTATTAAGCTCCAGAAAAACTTGCACGAGTTCAGAGTTTTGAAACGTTCCAAGTGATATGGCGATCACAGTTCTCTCAGATGATGACGGAAGAATTCAATTTGTTAAATTTGATACACACTGTAATCATTTTACCCATTTATTACAATTATCCTAATACGATGAATAACAAGAGATCAGAATTCAGGGGACTAGTTCAAAGGATAGGTTCCAGTACAATGGATATCGGCGAAGCTGGATGAGATTAGTAGTAGAAACCGATATTAGTCAGACGGAGGACAAAAGCGCTGACAGTGCCGTTTAGCAATGAAACAGAGGATTCTTTGTACCCAAGGGAGAGTGGACACACGAAGACTGTAAATACTCGAAGACTGGATTACCTTCTCCTTTTCTTTCTTATACTGCAATTTCATAGAAACCGAGTCTGTAAAATAATCTCGGTTCTCCCATGCTGCTCTTATCTTCATATATTCTGCCGACCACAGATAGGAAATTTTGTTGCACACGCATATCGTCCGACTATAAAGATAGGTAATGCAGTGGAATCTCACTTGTCCGAGTAGGGACCATGGGATTTCGGATAATCGAGCAGTTCCAATGAAAAAGGTTCACCAGCTAATCCTCTCTATTTCTTTTTATTAGTTTGGGTAATAGGAACTGTCCACCTTGCACGATTGAACTAATGATACTTTACAAGTGATCGATAATAATAAATTATAATTTTAAATGTAAATTTTGGAAATTGCATGTTATGCAATTATCTTATATCGCGTAAAACTGTGAAATTGTAAAAAATACATGTACAATTTGCAGCTTGTCAATTGGCTAATAGCATTAGGTTGCTAAATTATTCTGTATGGAAGAAAATTGCTTCCGCATCGCGTTCTTCCGCATCTTATTTACTTTTATTTTACTCGACAAGAACAATAATGCGGCGAGCAATAAACTCGATTGTGAATAAGTCTTCAAAATGAACTCTCTTTTAATCGAATATTGATTGAAAAGTGTAATCTTCTCTGATGATTTGGAATTATACAGTCGCTGGAAAAATAAGACTATTTCTTTTCTGTTTCATCTCTATTCATGTTTCCAATCTCCATGGTTACTGACCGTTTACTTCGCGCGTTTACACTTAATATAATATTTAAAACAGTACTATTTTTAACTATTTTAACAGGAAGAAAGGAATCAAGGATTTTACTAATCGATTTGACCGGTTGTCCGCAACTAGCAATTATTTACAAATTTAGCAAGTGCAAATGAAACGAATAACGTTGCTTCGATTCGACCATGTGTCCGATGCATGATTATTTTGCCAACGCCCCAATTAGTAGCCCCCATGCGATTTCACGATTCTTCTTCTACGAAATCGAAATCCATCATCGGAAGTCGTTAAAACGTTGCTAATCTTGTGCGGTTCTTGATAGGAAATCCGAGTTTTTTCTCGCAATCTGCTCTCATCCATACCAACCACGTACAATCCAATTCAATTTTCATAACTCGCGTCTTTGAAATAATTTTACAACTCGCGGGTATTGTATCTGGTATAAAAGAACCACGTAATAAGAAAACCTCTGCGAAATAACAATGTATTGTTACATCAGCGGGACGCACGTGCATCGTTTCGCTGGTATTGGAAAGAATCGTAGTTTGATTATTTCATTTGTGCCTGTATGGAGAACCATGAAACGAAGTAGAGCGGTGCAATGCAATGTTTTCAGAATTTTCCGCCGCAGTAATTAATCGATTTTCACCGGGTTTTATTAAAACTTGTTAGGTAACATGCGTGGTACCGTGCAACGCATTCTACACGTGCCTTTTTAAATGATACACGAGCAATTAATTATCAAAATATCCAGGAAATGTGGTGCTGTGAAGATTTCCATGGAAATTAACTTGCGTACAGGTGATACCGGAAAGATTGAAAATATCAATTCGACGAATTAATACCAACGATGTAAATTATTTTCCCAATCGAGTTCTATGTTTGCTTATTTAATTGAAAGTTAACTCGTGTGCCTCATGACGATCGTGATAATTCTAAATCCACAACTTTTCCGTTCTTCTGTGTGTAAGGATTCGAATATTCCATCATTCGACAAAAATGAATTCTGCTCTGTTATTTTGAGGGCTCTTCGCCCAAACTATATTTCTCTATTATTAGAAAATTTATCGAAAGTGAGAGAGGAATTATTATCAATAAGCGCGCCCCCGTTTCAATATACTATAATAATTTTTCCATATAGTTGAAAGTTCTTTTTTCTCGGTTGAAGCTAAAATAAAATTCAATTATCCAAAATTTAAACCGTAACAAAGTTAAATTGCAATGTAGAAAAAGCTCGAAAAATAAAAATTCTCTATTAGTTCCTCTTCTAAAACAAATAGGCGCGATTGTATTAATCGATAAAGCGAAATTTTTATGCCCCGGGGAATGACGTCGCAACGCCAACCAACTTGAAAATCGATAGTCGAAGCTTAATGACGCCAATGATATTCCACCAACGTACGTAGCACCGTCCACGAAACTTCCTAGTTCAATTTACGCACGAAAAAGACTGCTATATTCTCGAACGAACGAAATCGATATTTCCAAGCGTGAATCACATCAACCAGAGAAACTGTATCTATGCAGAATTTTATTAACTGCAGCCGTGAGTTGAAAGATAGAGAGAAAGAGAAAGAAAGAAAAAGAGAAAGGAAGAGATTGTCCAGAAGTATTTTACCCGTTTTAAATTGTAATTTCCATTCACGTTGCTAGATTGAACAACAGGCTTTTAGTAACAGCTGCCATGGACGCTAGTAAATTGATTAAACGAACGTTTTCTTCACGCATTCCCGTACCTTCGTATTCCTGGAGTTTCATCTCGTTATTTTTAATGCGAATACTTACAGCTCGCCAGATTGTCGAATACTTAACCATCGAATAACGATCGAAATTTATTTTTCCACGTAAAAGTGGCTTGGAAAAAATATTCTTTGTCCTCGTTATTGTTGTTTCCTACTATATTACATTCTTAAAGTTTTGAAATTCCACTCAAAACGTACACGAAACTTTTTTCGAAATTAGCAGGTTCTGTTCTTTATGCAATCATATTTCGTCAGTGTTTACGATGTACTTTTGCCAAAATTACGAGACGCTAAGTGGTCTCTCCGCTTTATTATGTATTAATTCATGAAAAATGTGGACACACATTATACACAAGCTTTAGATAGCCAGGCCACTGTATATATCTTGTTTAATCCTATCACGGCCGCTATCGCACTTAGCCTCATTTAATATGATCCTAAATGTCTTGGGCTTCGATTTACGAGGTGCTAGCTCTGTCTTGTCGCGTATGGATCCGGTCGTCGTAACGGGTCATCATCGGGAATAAATACCATTGTAACGTGATATCCAATCTGGCCAGCTTGTGATTGAAACCGTGTTATAAAAGGGTTTATAGTCAACCGGTTTTTATTAAATTATTTTTCCTTTTCCAGACGCGTCTCGTCAAATTCGTTTGGCCAAACTGTATCTCGCTTCAAGGTTCACGCGTATACGTACACCACGAATAAAAATATAGAGCGATCATAAAATGAGCGAGAGCTGAGATTTACACGTTTCGATTGCACGTTTCCTTGCAGATGTAAGGATTTTGGTAAGTGTTTTTTTAGAATGCGAGCAATATGAATTCGCGAAGAATGATATCACGATGAATTGGAAAAATACTAGAAACATACAAGAATGTTAGGTGTATTTTGAAAAACAGTTCACGAGTTCCAGGTGGGAATTTTCGTGAGTCTATCTATTAAATTGTTTTCTAATGAAGAACGTATTTCATTCGAGACAAACTTTTATATTGTCTGTGCGTAACACATTATCGTAAATTGTGACTATACCGATAAGAGTCACTTTCGAAAGCTTTGATTTAGCATTCCGTTGATACACTGTTTGACTGCTGTTACGTCGCGTGAAAAGGTCCGCGCGACGTACTTTAATGTCTGACCGTCCAGACCCAAACGTCATTAGAGAACCCTCAATAAAACTAAGGCCCACCATAAACCGATTCTCATTAGCTTGCAGAAACCTTGAATCCTGCAAGCATTTTCGGTTTATAGCGGGTACTTAAAAGGTCCTTAGGTTTATTGAACGTTCTTAAATATTACGGAGTAAGCTGGTAGTTATGACGGGAAAAATTGTTAATTATATGACAGGGAAAATCAGGCATTTAGAGATTAGAAACATCTGGGTTTTCCCACGAGTCATGCCGTTAGGATGCTTCCATATCCCAACTTCAACCGTTAACGTCTTAGCTAATGGTAACGGGGATCTGTGTCCTCATGTTCATAACGGAAAGTACGAACAACGAATCAGCTTACTTCGTTCAAAACCTCCATCGTCATTGACACAGGTAGACGTACGAGTCAGTCGTTCGTAGTAGTACGAGTTAGTCGTTCGAGTAGTACGAATCAGTCAGTCGTTCGAGTCAGTCGTCAGTGCAAGCCACCCAAGTCAAACAGTCGGAGTCAAGCAGTCGACGTCTCCTCATTCAGTCTTTCGGTTGATCCTGTTGATTCGATTCAGTCAAAGTTGGATCTGATCAATCGCCACATCTACTACGACCCACGAGCCTTCCTCTCTCAGATTGGCAGTCAGAATCTGAGCAAGATCCAGGCAATCTTCAGACTCAACGACGTTACTATTGTGTGTGATTAAACGAAGCTGTTGGAGAAAAATATAATCATAACCCTACCAATCACGGAGTTATATTAATTCAACCACCCCTATTATCTTAACGGAAATCAGGGGATCGATCTACTCGCGGCGTCGATCATTAGAATCGTAACGGGAATTTACGACTCCCGTTGACGTGTTTCCTCGCGATTGCGTCTCCCCGCGATAGCTCGAAAATACATGGTCCTTCGAGCCGGATCACGTGCCAGTGTCAAGTAAGTGTCCACACACAGTGCCACGTGTTCCCTTTGAATCCAACAGCGGAAGTGTATCACTCCATTAAGGTCAGCGACGTCAGGAGCAACACCTTCAAAAGATATACACACTGGTCGAGGCACGCAACCAGGCAGCGTCCCGACGTAACTGAGTAATCAATTTAAGAAGATTTCAAGTCGATCCACATCCCGAATCATGCCGACCCCAGCTAAGATCAACAACTTGAGGAAACGACGTGATAAATTGTTCGAAGGCACGTTAACGACTATAAGGGACCGCATCGATAGATACGAACAGTCAGGCATGCAAGATCTTGCATATTTGAGATCATCTCAAGCCCTACTCAAAACCGGGTGGAAACGATTCCTATCACTCCAGGACGAGTTGGACGACATCGAGGACGAGGATATCGTTCAGGAACGCGTAGCGTCGGAACAGTACAGTTCCCTGGACGAGAGAATACAGCATCTCCGGGAAGGAAAGCCATCTTCAATCCCGCCGCCATCAAAGGGCACCGATTTTCCCGAAGCGAAAATGCATTTACCAGAAATGCGGCTACCAGCATTCGACGGGAAATTCGAAAATTGGAACGCATTTTTTAACACATTCAACTCGACTATCGACATGAACTCTCACCTAACCACCTTACAAAAATTCCATTATGTGCGGGCTTCCTTAGTAGGGGAAGCCGCGAGTTGTGTGAATTCTCTAGTTTTCCATGAGGAGAACTATCCGAAGGCGCTGAGCCTTCTCAAGCAGAGGTACGATTGTCCGCGACGCATCGTGTCATGCCATGGATTTGCAATCATTGACTACTCAAAGCTGACGCATTGTTCTCCAATGGCCCTAAGAGACTTGGCCAATGTCGTAAGACAGAACCTCGACGCACTAAGCAGTTTGGGACAAACCGTACATCCGAATAGCCTCATTCTTAATCTCATCAGCTCCAAACTACCCGATTACGTCAGGCAACAATGGGAGCTAACCTTGACCAACAAGGAGGTGCCTCAATACACCGATTTGCTAGATTACCTCGAGAATCTAGCGCTCACAGGCATCTCACCTTCCGATATCAAACAAATTAAAACACCGGACCAATCCAAAAGAATCCGACAGCGTAAGACACGAGGACAGACATTCACCGCATCCCGGGTCAAGAATTCCTGCCATTCTTGCAAGGGCCAACACTCCATTTGGCATTGCGACGCCTTCAGAGCCAAAAGCGTCAGTGAACGCTTGAAGGAGGTCAAAAGTGCACTCCTGTGTCTGAACTGCCTGAGTGCGGGACACACAACTCGGGATTGTCATGCCGGGTCTTGTAGGGTGTGTGGAGGTCGCCATCATACAATGCTACATCGGGACAGGCAAAAGGTAAGGTCGACTTCCTCCAATTCAGATCAAGGTTCCTCCCCTTCCAGCAGGAGATCATCGACATCCCCGTCAAAGACTCGGAAGGTCGCAAGGAAGCACAACCCAAGGACTTCACGGACTTCAAGTCCATCAACCAGTCCGAGACAGACACACAATTGACGCCAGGCACGCCGAACCCCAACAAGGACCGATCAAACCCGACCATCAGATCCCAAATTATTGTGCAATGACCTAGTAATTACAGCACAAGTTAACATGCTGACCGACAAACGGCAACCTATTCGTTGCCGTGCGTTGCTCGATACTGGATCCAGCATGAACTTCATTACTAGAAGACTAGCCGATTCCCTTGGAATAAAACAAAAGAAGTGTTCGGTCCCAATTGGGGTTCTCGATACTTTAACGACGACGGCAAGGCGATACATAACGGCTACGATCACGTCAACCGACGGCAGCTATGAACGTACAATAACGTTCCTCGTCATTCCGGCTATCTCGACCCTGATCCCAAGTCAACACATCGATCGCTCGACATTGGAAATACCAAAGAATATCAATCTGGCCGATCCACGATTTCATGTGCCAGGTCCGATCGATGTCTTACTGAGTTCAGGTACGACACTTGCTTCGATGTGCGTCGGACAGATTAATCTGACGCGACCAGACGAGCCGGAACTGCGTTTACAGAAAACCCGATTCGGCTGGGTAATCGGGGGGAGTCCAACTTACCAAATCGCGACAAATGCATTCCACGCCTCCACAACGGCTCTGCAAGCTGATCTCGCGCGGTTTTGGGAAATCGACGAAGGACCCCCGATTCAACATCTCTCAGAGGCAGAGCGACGATGCGAAAAACACTTCCGAGATCACGTCCGACGCACCAGCGAAGGACGATACATTGTCGCCCTTCCATTTCACAGCCAGCTCCCATCCCTTGGATCAACCAAGGCACTAGCGATGAGACGACTCGCATCACTCCACCGCCGATTCCAACGCGATAACTCATACGAAATCGCGTACAGTAATGTGATCCAAGAGTACATAGACTTGGTTCACGCGACGAAGATCGACCCTGGTCACCTCGCTAATCACGAGTATTATCTGCCACATCACAGCGTGATCAAGGAATCAAGCGACACCACTAAGCTCCGGGTTGTGTTCGATGGATCAGCGGCAAGCAACACTGGAGTATTGCTAAACGATACTTTGCTCACCGGACCAAAGTTGCAGGAGGATCTATTCGACATCCTACTTAGATTCCGGTCTCACCAGTATGTTCTAACTGGCGATATTGAAAAAATGTATCGCCAGATATTGATACGCCCAGAAGATAGGAAATATCAACAAATTCTGTGGCGCAATTCCGACGGTGAGATCGACTCCTATCAACTTAACACCGTGACGTTTGGGTTGTCAGCCGCTCCATACTTGGCCATACGGTGTCTGAAACAATTGGCAGACGACGAGGGACACCAATTCCCGCGAGCATCACTGGTATTAAAGCGAGACTTCTACGTAGACGACGCCCTCACCGGAGCTGATACGAAGGAAGAGGTACTGTCGATTCGGAAGGAGCTCACCGACCTTCTGCAATCAGGCGGCTTCAATATTAGAGGATGGGCGTCCAACGATTCGGACGTACTGAAGGGGCTATCCGAACAAGACAAATGCCGGAAGCTACAATTAGGTGAGTCTCAGACCCTAAAAACCCTCGGGGTTTTTTGGGAGTCCCAAGTTGATTCAATCCTCTATTCGGTCGATACCCTAGCTGATCTCCCACGCGTTACAAAGCGATCAATAAGTTCGGTGATCGCCAGAATTTATGATCCATTAGGATTGCTAGCTCCAGTGATAATTCGAGCAAAGATTATTTTGCAACATATATGGTCATTAAAGATCAACTGGGATGAATCACTTCCCGCGGATTTGCATACGGAATGGAGCCGGTACTACACCCAATTAGCGTTGATAAACAACGTCCGGTTTCCACGAAAAGCTGTAATACCAGCAGCGACTAGGATGGAACTCCACGGGTTTTGCGATGCCAGCGAGAAGGCTTACGGAGCCTGCGTCTATCTCCGCACCATTAGTTCCGACGGCTCCATCCAATCCCATCTACTCACCGCGAAGTCAAAGGTCGCTCCGCTCAAAACACAGACGATCCCACGACTCGAACTGAGCGGAGCACTCCGTCTGGCTACCCTGATCGCATCAATCCAGAAAGCCCTGACGATCGAGATCTCTCGGATCGTATACTGGACTGATTCCACCATCGTGCTCCAGTGGATCAAAACCTCGCCGCATATGTTAAAAACATTTGTGGCGAACCGAGTAGCCGAGATCCAACTCAAGACTAACCTCTCCGATTGGCGTCATGTACCCACCGCCGACAACCCAGCGGACCTCATCTCACGAGGTCAGACGCCCAAGGAGTTCCTGCGCCCGTCCATTTGGAAAAATGGACCATAATGGCTCCAGCAAAACGAAGAGCATTGGCCAACATGGAACCCAACTACGTCGGGCGAAATTCCTGAGCAACAGAGGTCACCCTGCCTGGCAGCGAACCCAGTCGACCATACGATATTAGAAAAATACTCGTCATGGTCAAAACTAACCAGAGTCGTCGCTCGCTGCTTTCGATGGAGACAGAAGCAAAGCCGGGCAGTATCTCTAACAGTAGATGAGCTCATTTCGGCAGAAAATAGATTGCTTAGACTCCTACAAAACATCCATTTTTCGAAGGAGATTCGCTCACTACAAAAAGATCGGACCACGTCCGTGGGAGGGAAACTCCAACGCCTAAATCCTTTCCTCGACAATGAAGGGATAATACGAGTCGGAGGATGACTCACTAACTCACAGATGCCCTTCCACCAAAGGCATCCGATCATTCTGCCAAAATCATCAGTGACTGAGCTCATTATCGACCAGGAGCATCGACGCAACCATCATTCCGGAACCCAGGCCACACTATACGCTATTAGACAACGTTATTGGCCTGTCGACGGCCGAAGCCAAGTATGGCGCACCATCAAGAACTGCGTCCGTTGTTGCCGAGCCAATCCACCATCAGTAGAATATCTGATGGGAGACCTGCCGGAGTCACGGATCACCGAGTCGCGGCCCTTTACGAACATCGGGGTTGATTATTGCGGCCCGTTCTATGTCAAGGAGAGAAGGGATCGTAATCGCCGAAGGGTAAAGGTGTACGTCGCCATATTCATATGCCTGGCTACCAAAACCGTTCATATCGAATTAGTGAGCGATCTGACAACCGACGCATTCCTTGCCGCGCTCCGCCGGTTTATCTCTCGGAGAGGACATTGTGCGACCATCCTTTCGGACAACGGAACTAACTTCGTCGGAGCAAACAGGGAGTTGAAAGAACTTCACCTCCTATTACAATCCGACGACCATCAAGAAAGGGTGCAGACCTTCCTCACCGATCGGCAGATACAGTGGTCATTCAACCCTCCGAATTCACCACATTTTGGCGGTTTATGGGAAGCCGCGGTGAAATCATTTAAACGGCATCTTATTCGCACCGTTGGCACGGAACTCTTGACCTTCGAGCATCTCAATACTCTGGTTATTGAGATCGAAGCGATGTTGAATTCCCGTCCACTTACTCCCATCTCAACAGATCCTAACGATCTCCCAGTCCTCACTCCCGGACATTTTTTGTTAGGCGACACATTTACCAACATTCGGGAACGAGATCTTAGGACAATCCAACCAAGCCACTTATCTAACTGGCAACGTATCCATCAGCTTAAGCAGGAATTTTGGAGTCGATGGCACCGAGAATATCTCAACGAATTAACCAGCCGTAGCAAATGGTACAAGGGCAAACATGGCATTCGTGAGGGCACAATCGTAATTCTCCGAGAAGACAACGTTCCACCTATGCATTGGCCCTTGGGCCGCGTCATTAAGGTCCACCCAGGAGCCGACGGAATTATACGGACAGCCACGGTGAAGACAGCGACGAGCATCCTGGATCGCGGCGTCAAACGATTGATTCCACTACCCTGTCAACCGGAATCGGAGGAACCCGGACAACCACGAACAGCGGAGAACGCAGACGAAAGTTCCCCCTGATACCATCCATGGACTTTTGATCGGGATTCTCTCAACGGGGGGAGGATGTTACGTCGCGTGAAGAGGTCCGCGCGACGTACTTTAATGTCTGACCGTCCAGACCCAAACGTCATTAGAGAACCCTCAATAAAACTAAGGCCCACCATAAACCGATTCTCATTAGCTTGCAGAAACCTTGAATCCTGCAAGCATTTTCGGTTTATAGCGGGTACTTAAAAGGTCCTTAGGTTTATTGAACGTTCTTAAATATTACGGAGTAAGCTGGTAGTTATGACGGGAAAAATTGTTAATTATATGACAAGGAAAATCAGGCATTTAGAGATTAGAAACATCTGGGTTTTCCCACGAGTCATGCCGTTAGGATGCTTCCATATCCCAACTTCAACCGTTAACGTCTTAGCTAATGGTAACGGGGATCTGTGTCCTCATGTTCATAACGGAAAGTACGAACAACGAATCAGCTTACTTCGTTCAAAACCTCCATCGTCATTGACACAGGTAGACGTACGAGTCAGTCGTTCGTAGTAGTACGAGTTAGTCGTTCGAGTAGTACGAATCAGTCAGTCGTTCGAGTCAGTCGTCAGTGCAAGCCACCCAAGTCAAACAGTCGGAGTCAAGCAGTCGACGTCTCCTCATTCAATCTTTCGGTTGATCCTGTTGATTCGATTCAGTCAAAGTTGGATCTGATCAATCGCCACATCTACTACGACCCACGAGCCTTCCTCTCTCAGATTGGCAGTCAGAATCTGAGCAAGATCCAGGCAATCTTCAGACTCAACGACGTTACTATTGTGTGTGATTAAACGAAGCTGTTGGAGAAAAATATGATCATAACCCTACCAATCACGGAGTTATATTAATTCAACCACCCCTATTATCTTAACGGAAATCAGGGGATCGATCTACTCGCGGCGTCGATCATTAGGATCGTAACGGGAATTTACGACTCCCGTTGACGTGTTTCCTCGCGATTGCGTCACCCCGCGATAGCTCGAAAATACAACTGCTGTTCCACACGGTTGAAGGTTCTTCCATCTTCGAATGAGATTTCGCGTCAACCGGGAAAGATAGCGGCGTTCGAGCGAATCCCAGCGTGAAATTGTTGGATGATTAAAGTGGCCGGAGATCGGTTTACCGGCTCTCTGTCGAATTAAACGAGACACTTCGAGTTTAAGGGATGATTCAAAGTTTGAACAGTTTCATTACACCTTGTGTTCATCCGTTCTGAATATCTCGAGTGGGTAAAATAGTAGATAAGTGAATTCAATCGACAAAAGTTCAGTTAGTTGGATATTAAATAAAACTTCCTTCCAACAAATAGAGTCCAAGTGAATGAAATCCTGCTTCTATTTCTGCAGTTCTACTTCTGTTCCCAAAATTCTATTTCCAAAAAGTTTATTTATTTAAAAACAGAATAATATTTTCGAGTAATTTCTATATTGAAAACTCCAACTTTATGACACGTCGTTGAACCACTGGCGATGATATAAATTTTTAAAATCTGGGGCAGACTCTTACGTACGGCCTTAATTGTAGTTAGATCAATTAGTGACCTTGCTTAACGCTTTACGACCCTACTGAATTGTATTTCACCTACTACACTTATCGTAAATTGTCTCAAAGCTGAATGACGTCAGATTAATTGGCCCCCAACGACATGTTTTTTTGGAAAAAGGTGCATTATTGCCAACGTACACATTGCTAAGGCGATAAAATCGGGAGAGAAATTTCGAGAATGTAACGAGTCAACAATGGCTACCTTGGAACGATATCAATTGCGCTCGAGAGGCGATGAATCGTCAATTCGCGTGAACTATCATTTACAGGCATAAATTTGCTTAAATTCCTTTGCCAAAGAATTGTGTACATGTTCGTGTGTAAACACGAGTTTGCATTGTCTTTCGTGGATCGAGGGACGCCAATTATCAAGTATGCTTTTACTATTATGCAGCTCACAAAAGACCCTTGCCTATAGTGCCTGAAATACTCGAGAGTATTCCTTTTTCCACGACATTCGCGAGAATGCGCTCGCCTGGATTTATGTCGGCGCCTACTTGATTAAATTAACCGCATAAAATGCTCGCACAATTCCTTTGAATATCCTTCAATTGTGTTACATCCTTTAGGACATTTTCGTTCCAACCATTATTTTTATTGCTATGAAATTGGTTAAATATCTTAAGGTGAGATTGTCTCGTGTAACAACAACAAGAGTAGTGATTATTATGAATTTTCTTTTTAGTCTAACTATCGGTTACGCGGTAAATACTAGACCTTTTTAAGATATAAATAGATAGTTTTTAAGTACAGATGTAATTTGTTTGCTTTATTTTTAATTTAATGATAATTATTTTTCGGGTCATTATTATTTCCTTCCTCTACGTTAAGGCTGTCTCTATATAGTCGTCTTTGTCCGGATAATCCTCTCTAAATTCCTATAATCTTGGTGCTTTTGCAACACTAAACTCAAAGGAAACATAGCGACACATCTACTATCGATGCCATTAACAACCAAAGTTTCACTCAAGCTCCTCCTACTCATATTTTCTACGATACTGTACCTATTCGCGTAGGAATTTAGTAACGCACAATTGATACTGTTTTCTACGGAATTAAGAAATTTCAAGGTTCTCTTCTCTGATGAAATTTCCACATTGACTTTGTTAAGGATTATGATGGAATGAAACATTTGGTCAAAGCGAAGAGAAGTATCGTTAGCTGGAAACTCTGCTATCGGAAGCGATACCGGTGGAATTATAAGCATCAAAGCCACTCATTACGGTGGAATTATGCAGGCACGATAGAAAAAGGTATTACCACGAAAATCCACGTGTTCGGTTAACGAGGTCACCCAGCACCGCCGTTAACGTTTTTCACACGGCAGAAATGCACTCCTTTATATTCTCTTTCTTTCCGTGAATCGTGAATTTTTATTGATGGCGGTTTTATATAGCGTACGTGAAGGTATAAGCAGCGAAAATCTCATTAGATCGCTGTTGGTCCATAGTATCCAAGTCGTTTCAAGTTGCTTGTTAAAGTGCGCGCAAGAATATCGTCATCTCTTTGTTATCCTCTTATACATATACCGTTAGCTCAGCTTGAAAATAGATAAAAATCCATAATTGTTATAAAACTCCGTAAGTGCAATAATTAAAGTTCCGATAATTCTAATTAAATTTTGCCTATTCTCGCCTATTATCGAAAATGAGAGAGGAATTATTATCAATAGGCGCGCTATCAATAAGCGAGACTCTACTACGTGCGCACGTAGTGTACTCTTGATTTTGAATTATTACCGAATAATGTCGTACCTTTGAGAAGCAAATAATAATCAGTTAGAAGATTTCTAACGAACGTCATTAGAATTTTACAGACGATTCGACGAAATAGTATCTTGTGTTGACAGAAATTTTGTCTCGAGGTTTCAATTTTATCTCGGATAATGTATTTTTGAAAAACAAATAATAACCGATCAGAAAATTTCTACTATTAACGTCAATCGAATTTTATAAATCAATTCGACGAGATAGTATTCCGTGTTATCAGAAATTTACAGGAAATTTTTCAACTGTGACTCGACGTACGTAAGTCCGTAGCCAATGGAAACGTTTAGACGCTGAACAACGAGCCGCGATACGCCTCGTGAAATCGCTTACGCGTGTTCAGATTTCGTTGTTTGTGCAATCGGTACACGTAACAGACTTATTGAAGTCAGGCGCTAGAATTTCCTCCATTAGAAGAGCTGATGTGCCTGCCTTATGAAATCCATAATGTTCAATGGGAATGTCTGTCTTTTATGATGATCTTATTGCACTGTTTGAAAGCGGTATGATTAAATCGATAATATGGAAATTCTCATGAAATAGGAAATTCTTGTGGCTTTCGAAACAATTTCGATTTAGGATCGCCAGGAGTTCCGCGGCTCGGGTAATTAGCAATTGAGTAACGTGTGCTAGAATTAAGTAATCAGCCAGCGTCTCGGACACAATGCGAGCCTGGTGCAATTAAACACGCCTTAATGAAGAATAAGTCGCGAACGCTATGCTACAGCTAAATTAAATCATCAAGCTGGATATTTCTCCGTATTCCTGCTAACGTCGTTGTGTTTAATCGAGCTGATTTTGCGCAAGAGAGCGTGTAACACATTACAGAAGAAAAATAAATATTTGATGTCGGCGAGATATCGTGGACAATAAAAAAAAAAATACTATCGAGAGAGCGGAAGGCGTTAATAGTAAAAACGTGGAGGAGATATTGCGTGAAAAGGCTTGGAGCCTTTCATAGGATGTTCTTCGTTGCTCAAACACTACCAAACAACTTCTTTATACACTGTGAAACTATCATCTTCCATATTCATCTGATTGTTCAAAGGAAATATATGAAATAGCTAAACAAATGACGAAATTTATCGAGTACTCTTTTTCATGTATATACATGTCGGAGATGGAAAAACACCGGAACCTCTCCTTGGATTCTCGGGAATACCGTAATGTCGTAATTTAGATTAAACAAATGTCGCTCCGATTGTTCGAGGTTTATGATAGTGAGCTTGGGCTCGAGGCGACAACCAGTCGCCGAACGTAGCCGCGGTCAAGGGATGAACGTTTTGTCTAACAAAGGCATGAAGTAACTCTATAGCTCTCCTTAAAAGAAATACTTAGGACGGGGCACGACGGTAAGCATTTCAACGATTTCTGTCCCGTGGCTCGCCACACGCAGACTCTATTCTTCGAGTAAGATGATTACCAGATGTCGACGCGTCTCCACAGTACATGTTCAGCTAGCCCGAGGACCTGCTATAAATCTTAAGATCTGTTTAACTAAAGTCCTTCAAACCGACAAACAGTCCTCGTCCCAACTACGAGAAAATAGGAGAAATCTATTTTCTCACGAACGACGCTTCCTCTTCTCGAACTTTCTTTTAAGGGCGACTAGCACCCTTCCCTAACCACCAACATGGAAATTGACCAATTAACAGTAACGCCAATTTCCCTCACTTTCCGAATGAAGGCAGAAACCAGTGAAGTTCGGTGACGATGTTATCGCAGAGGAAAACTATTGCTGAGTGTTGGTCGCCTAGTGAGGTCGCTTGTGGGTGGAAAGGAACGTTGAACGTGAAAAAAACCCCGACCTTCCCATTTTTACCTTGTGCAGTAATAATCATAAGGAACGTCTCGACTTGCATATATTTTATAACAATTAAGGGCCCTAATGGTAAAATATAAATGTTTAGTTTTATAATAGTTCCTTAGGATTATTGTGGTCCAGCTAATTATATTTGCATAGCTAATGGCCGCCTCGACCGGGGAATGGATTCTGAGTCACTGGACGTAACAATAGATAAATATAGAAAATACCTAAAATACAGTAATCATAATATAGTATTTGATGAGCGAAGAAAATCTCTACATTTTTATTCAAGTCTATTTATTCAATTGCGTCGATAAACATGTTGATGAGTTGCATAAACAACTATGATCGATAGATAACAAACTTGCACAACATTCTCTCACAGGTTTTGAAAAGAAAAACAAAGAAAAACGGAAGAAATCAAGAAAGTTCCAGGAATATCTCTTTCCTCTTCCTCTTTTCTTCAAATTATATCTTTAGCGGTTCTAATGGTTTCTGGTATCTTGTGAACACACATATACATTCCACGTTGTTCAGCACGCACGTGCGCATACAAGTTGGAAAGGTTACGCAACAAGTTTGTATTCTACGAAAAATGGAATAGGCACTGCCGTGTATCAGCGCAGCTAATCGAGCAGCTTCAGCCATTCGCAAGAAAAAATTAAAAAAAGAAGGAAAGAGAGATTCTCTGATGAGGGTCGGTTATGTAACTTGGACAAGCATTACACGAAAGAGTCCAGGGAATGCAGGTCGTACTTGCAACTGTGGAACTTGCACGAGAGAAAAAAGCGGTGCAATTTTGATGGGCCCATACGTGCTCAGAAATTGTGTAAATGGCAGGGATTCGATTGCACAAACGTGTTTATCACTTCTATGACTATTACGGTGAAGGAGATCAGCCAGAAGTGATCCAGTCGTTATATCGCCTCACGATTTCCGTTCCAATCGACCGCGAAGGCGTCCAAGATTAATGGACACTATAAATTAAATCTAACGGAGGAAATTGAAATAGTTAAACCATTCTATTTATCGTTTTGAATATATGATTAAGCGGACGTAAACAAATGTGCGTTTCAGTGGCGATTTTCCGTGTTTAGTGAATCTATTTTAGACATGTATCTATATTTCAAGGTATAACTCGAGGAAAATAAATTGATCCTTTAAAGATAGATATAAGATTTTAAAGTTGGCAATAAGAAGTTAAGAAATTAGGAAATTTGTTGCACGTTGCTGAAATGTGACAAAAATTGAGTTGTTGGTAGCTAATGACAGAATGCAAAGTCAACATGACACTTGTTTATTGATTGCACGGAGATGTGTATGTATATATGTGTTACTTCCACCCCGAGAAAGCGAAGAAGGGGAGAAAGTTACGAGAAAATCATTGGCTTCCCGCGTGCGCCATCGCGTCGTCTATGAAGATACGAAGACAAACAGACATGAGCATCCTGTCCAACTACTTACACCTCACACCAAGTCGAACATAATTTACAGTACGTTCGTCTGTTGATTTATGATTTAAATTACCCGTGAGAGAGTACATTCGAAGACACTTAACGGAAAGAGACGTCCTGTAGCGGAAGTTCGCCATATCTCTTCACCATGAATTTCCCCGTATTTTCAAGAATAAAATGTAAATGACTAATTGAGAAAATGAAACAAGTTCCGAGCACGTGTCTTGAGTAAATAGAATTTCGAAAAAAAAAATAAAAGTAAAAAGATATTCAATTCTTTGACGATTCTCCTAACGAAGTATGAGATTTTCAATTGTTGGCGTCGATAAAAAAAAATGGAACTAAATTGCAACTTACAGTTACATGTTGATGTCGCATGACAAACTTCCTTTTATAGAGTTGATGTTGCAATATGAATTTCGACGGTTGTTTCAAGTTTATTTGTAGACATTGGCAAAATGAAGTAAGTAGATGCTGTTTAGTGTAGGAAAAAGCAGATGTTTAGTGCAGATGGAACAGGAACTGCTAGATAATGTGGAAAGAAATATTCTAAAAAGTTCGAAATGATGCATGATATTTTAGATAAATATTTAAGTATATATGGAAATATATGTATTTTGATATGATAAAAGGTTTGTTGTGTATTACTGCATTATCGTATGAAGAATTTTTTGTCTTCACTACGATGATTAGAAAAATATGTAAAACGTATCCAACATAATTAAACAATTGGAAGCTTATAAAATAATATAAAAATAAATAAGAAGTGATATAGGTAGAAACAACATATATAAATACTGCTATCTTTTAAAATACTTGCAGTACAAAAATATGCTGAAACACGATATAATAAAAAATACTTTACTCTTCGATACAAAAGTAAAAATAAAAGAATGTAATTTTGCGTTTATGTACATCACTTTTCACAGCTCATTGTCCTTTTATTTACACCATCAATCGTTTCTTTCACCCAAGCACCAATTATTCACAATTATTGTTACGATATTTAGGAATATCAATGGAACTGCAACAAACAACATATTTGTGTTATATTTAAATTTATTATCAAACGAATTAAAATAATTTGTATGTAATTACTTCATGCCACCGTTCGTATGGACCTAATAAGGTTCAAAATTTGTGACTTTACTGTAGGAGGTTCTCCGAA
This sequence comes from Bombus affinis, assembly GCF_024516045.1. Taxonomy (NCBI): domain Eukaryota; kingdom Metazoa; phylum Arthropoda; class Insecta; order Hymenoptera; family Apidae; genus Bombus; species Bombus affinis. Next base: position 253,700 of record NW_026108879.1, on the reverse strand, counting down.
GCCTTGAACATTTTGCCACGACGCCCAACCAACTGTAACAATGTTTAAACAAAAATTAAGTAATATATTCCAACATACAAGTAAAAACATATACATATGATTTATATATTTTTCATACTACGCGATATATGTAAATACAATAAATAACATAACCTACAAATTCTTCATTTCTATGCAGGGGAAAAGTTCAGTATAAAAGAATAATACAAACAAAAATATGATGATATTGTGTACCTTTTGCAAGAAATCTTTCTTCGTTTAAATCGCAGATCGCATTCAAACACAACACAGTCGCTTCAAAAAGTGTCCAAAGTGTAAACGCCACATTATATCGATATGATGAATGATAACATTGAGAATATCACGCAGCGCCACTATCGTAGGGAAAGGTAAAACAGCTTCATACGCATCAAACAATCAATTTGTATTGATTAGGAACCGTCCTGCCATCTTCCGTGTTCAGATGGAAACTAGCAATTAAAAAAGTGGCGTTATGCGGGAAATTTGAATTAAAATTTATTTTTACTATGTCAAAATATATTTAGAGTAATCTCGAGCGATTTAAATATCGCTCGAGATTCCAAAAATAAGATAATCTTGGATTTCATCGATAACGTTTTACAAATGCTTGCAAAAATAGTACTATATGGAAACTAAGAGCCTTAAAACGATATTCGAAAGAATCGGTAGACTTTACAAGTAACTTAACAACGCGATAATACAACGGATGGTTGGGAGCATTATTCTATTTATAATAATTGAACGACAAAGCGCACCTTCTTGGCACTAACGCTTTTGGAACAGGAGTACGAGTGTTTCTAGACGATTCGACGCTCTCTTCTCAATTGAGTTACGTTAACGATTCATGTGTGCCGATTTAGTTATAGAACTTAGAGTTCATTTCATGCTACCCTCGATCGTTCATGACCTCTATCATCATTTTATCACGCGCCGTTCGAGGCACACGTTTATCACGTGTAAGGAAATTCGTGGATTTTAATATTCTGATATCGTTTTGCGTATGCAAAGAAAAGTCGGAATCTTCCATATCGTGATGAAAGTCACGGACGTATTTGACGTGTGCAAAAATCTTTCTTGTTTGTAGACGATAAGTATTCAGCAAAAGCTATGCTAACTCACAGCCTCGAACAAGTGTTGTATTACTGCAAAAAATTGCAACACAGACTAAACTCGCGTCGGCGGAAAGTATGCGTGAATCACGTGTACCAAATGTCACGTTTATGCAACTGTAGAAAATATTGCATTATACTAGGTTTAAAAAAAAGTTTGAGACAAAACTATCATTAATTTCAGGAAAAATTTCCAACCTGTACAATGCACGTTTTATTTGGCAACAAGACAATATAGGAAAATTGTTCCAAAGCCAATGTTTCCTCGACTAATTTAGATCTTCCACGAATTCATTCAAATCATTCATCATCCCCTAACAGATAATAATATTCTTCATATACAACGATAACGACTGCCTTAATTTTAGCTATCTATATAAATCACAAGATACTCTGATTCATTTCTCCGATAATTACGCAAATCGTATGATTACAGATCTTCTGTCACATAAAAATGTGTACTTTTCAATAAACTAGACGCAGCAATAAACATACATTATAATCAAACTTAGAGAATCAATACTAAGAAATCGTATGATTCAAATCCACATCAGTGTGCGAACTATTTCCATAATTTATGCCGTATTAGACTGTACCTGCTGCAATTTCACAGGGTAATAACGCGTTACCATTCACCGACTGAATTAAATGACGCTGAATGTGAAGTACACGAGTCTGACCGCTCATGTTCGCTAAATATCATCGGAGAAATAGAAGAAACAAACGTGGACTTTGGTCGGTTAACGAACGAAGAAAAATGAGAAGGTCGATTTGTGAACGTTAGATACCGATCAAAGCAAATATTATTTCAATCGTCGCATAATTGCAAAAGAAATGATATTCAAAGCTTGCATCTTTTCATCCAAGTAGATTGTAAATAATTATCATTTGTTATTGCAATCCTGTTTTCAGTCCGAATCATGTATTATCTAATCTATTGCCTGCAATAAATAATACTTGGGTGACGTCGAAACTGTTACCCAGAAAGCAAGAGTAAAATGCTTAAGCCGTGCAATTATGAATTACGTGATACGTTACGGTAACAATTTATGAGGCATAAGGTCCAATGATGGAACGAGAGGAAAGAATGATTCTGGTATCAGTTCGTGTGAACTGAAGGCGTGTACAATTGTACACTTAAGAACGAAATTCTATGTTGTCATCGTTTCAAGAATTAATACGTTAATGGTCCAAATTAGACTAGTTTTTATAATACAATGTCTAAGTAATGTCTATAATAATGTCTAAGTAAAGCGATTATAGTTAATCGACCAAAATAAACGTAAAGAGCACTATAACGGTGATTCGAATTTGGTGGAACGTAGCTCGCGTCTGTCGAAATTATAGTTTAGACATTGTACGATGTTATATAATAAAGATTCTACCAGATTCCTCCATGACCGCTGTTGATATTTTCACGCAGATTTGTAAAATATTATGTAAAAAGTCGCATTGTCTAAGGTTGCAGTGGCCCAGTAAATATCGACGTTTTGTCCTCAAACGTAAATACATTCGACGTGTCCCCAATATGATTGCTGTATACTAGTAGTGGGGTAAGCGAATCGTTGATTGGCCAGTTTCAACAGAGGGAGCCTACCAGGTCCGGATCGATGTTGCTAAAAGCTGCAGCAAATGGGGGAATATCAGTCGCTAGTACCACCTCGATCTGACTAGAGACGACCGTTTTCACTTCACAATTTTACTTCGTTTTCACTTTGACTTTTAAACACTTTCGTATAACTTCAGTTACAGAACGTTAGGCGGATTTGCACGCAACATACAGTGAACAAAACATCAACAAACGCAGAGATTAGAATCAGACAATAGAGAGTCGGCAGTTATATTCGAAGGTCTTTGGTGGATAAAATTAATCTGGTAAACCGGTTGTACGAGAACTGATTCTGCAGAGGCAACTCCACAGATTGTCCGTGTGAAACCACGTTGTCGTGAGCGGTAAAGGGAGAGAAAAGGAGCTAAAAAGGGTAAGGAATACCTTACATATAAATATACATAACCAAAGCAGAGTTGAAGTGGTGGCGAGAAGGGAACACCAGTGTGCTGGAAAACGGTGAGGCAGCACCGTGACTATGTAAACTACTAGGATATACTTGTGGCAGCGCGTGCGCAGAGTCGGGCAACGTCTGTATCGACAATATTTATAAAGGTACATCGTAACGTGATAGATAGATCGTCGACGATCAAACAATCAAGTGAATCGAGGGTAAAAGAAGATTTAACCAAAGAAGAGGACAAAATCGGAGAACTGGGCTTTTCTTCGAGCATAGGCAAAGAAGCACGCAAACTGGCTCCAGAGGTGAGGATCAAGCAAATTGGAATGAGGGAGGACCTGTTGTCCATAATACGGCACACAAGTAGCGATCATTTTTCGGAAGGACTCTAGTCGAAGATTGAGCAGCAAAACGGGTAAAAAGGAGACTAGCAATAGACCACTGTTTCCGAGTATTTTATACAAATAGAGGGCTCTTGTTTGCTGGATATTTCAAGCAAAAGCGTTACCAGGATCACTTTCATTCTCTTCCTGTAATTATCGACTTCTCGACTGGTCTACCTGATGACTTGTGTTTTCCTGAAGGGAAACCAAAGACCCCAATTTGAATAGTTCACCGTCGGGTTATGCCCTGGGTTGCCGCTTGTCTCGACCTGTTGGCGGCACCGATTCTGGGTTACTGTCTGGCCGTGAGGAAACTTGCACTGCAAGCCGGCTTTTTCCAAGAAGAAACGAACAAATCGATCGTAACACAAGCGGTGAACGCGATCAATACGTCGACTATACAAAAGGAGACTGCGCCGTGCGCTGATACGATGGCACCAAGCGTCGAAGAACAGCGCCAAGGTAAATCGATTAAATGGAACACTAGTAATATGAGTTTCATCTAATTGATATTATTTACTCGTACAATCACAACATGTTCGATATATTCGATAGGTGACGATGTTATTGAATAGCAATTCAATCGGTAATCAGGTTGCGAAACATTCGATGGGAAACGTTATTTATTTCTTATCTATCGAAAACGAAAGCATCGGATTACTGTGCGTTATGCAATGCAACAGTCGTCATAAAAAATTGCATGGAAATGCAATATGCAAACGAAATTAAAAAATGCCACCTGCGGAAATACCGGATGAAATAATGGCTTTTTTCATCGTTTGTTTTTCTCATTGAAACGCATTACGCTTTTTCGCTCGTTCTCTTTGAATTTCTCGATTCGTGTCAGCTAGATCTTTAGCTATTACACCGAAATTACCACGAAACCAGGCCACGGTTTCACGAATCTGTGATCTCCACTTGTAATAGGAGTGGTGACTATAAATAAAACACGATTTAAATAGATATCCGTGTCGTATGTTCGAAACGCGTGCGACGAATGAAAATTCAGCATGTAACAAATAACTTAAAATTGATAAACTTGTTGTTTTCATTCAGAGCACGGTGGTTTCTTATCAAAAGTTTCGTTTCTTTTTTCTATATCTCAGTAACTAAACGATCGTACCAGGTCCCACGAGTATCTCATCTTATCAAACTCAAATGCTTTCGAATTTTATAAAGCTTCAATAATTTAAGCTCCTCTCTATCGTAAAATTCTGACAAGAGTTTTCGAGTACGATGAGTTCCAGAAATTATTTTGTTTTATCTAGTTCAAGTAGCTGTCAGTTCAATTTTTCTTTTTCCTTTTTTTTTTTTTTTTTAACGAAATTCTTTGGCAAATTTGGTGAAATGCGATGTAGTGGTAGCTGACGTTACAGCGCATGTTCCAATGCAACAAAATGGTTTTCTCCACAAGACCGATTATTGATTTTCTGCCACTGAGCTTGTTCTTATCCTGCGCATGACAGCATATGGAAATGACCGTGATGAATCTTCGCGAAGACGTAACGCAATTTTCATAATTAATTACTGTATTCTGACGTTACAAATTTCATTGCCATTTGTTCATAGATAAATAAATATTATCGACACGATATTCCATGGAATAATTTAGTATTCACGCATACGTTGGTAGCCGTAGCGTGGCGAGAGTACATGCGTTGTTACAATTCAACGCTTGAATAATAAATCGAGTGACGACACGTTTCAGGTCAACGTACCAACGGTTAAAGCTGGTTTCATGGGGATTCTCGATAGGTGATAGTACATCGTTCGGTATACGCGAATGATCGGTATTGATCGTGTATCGCGTGCAACAGTTTGGTAAATACGACACTCGAAGCTGCACTTTGAATTATAAAACAATATACATACATCGGTATATAATCCGATTGTTTGGGTTGAAAAACTTCCGTTTTCAATACGTTTTATTTTTCAAAGCGAAACGTGCGATTCGTTTGTATAGTCTATAAACGTGCATCGAAGCTCTTTTATCCACGGATCAAGGGGTCTAATTCGTAATTATTTTGTTGACACGCGTTAAGTCGAGAAAAACAGACACGCAAATAAAAATGAAGACAGATATCGCGAACGACGAAATCGTTTCGTGGCGTACGTGCTTTTGCTTATGGTAAAAAATCTACTCAGAGATTCGTTAAATTAGTCCAAATGTAATGACCTTTATCGCTTTTCGACCTTCGATTATTAGGCACAAGGGCATGCCGATTCGAAACAACACGCGATAACGCATATTTCTATCGCCATGTCGAATTTCGTGAACTCAGACAATTCGATAATTCTTACTCCATTTCAATTTTTTATATTGTAAACAACGAGTTAATTATAACGTTACAGACAGGTCGTCGTACGTATTTTCGTACTTGAACTTTAATCCTGTTTTGTACTTTCATTCTATACACCGCAATATATTGCGTACGATTACATATCGATTACGAACGACTACACGATATATTACATAAATTATCGCATGACATATAGAGTTTTAGAAAATATAGCAATCAAATACGTAGATCACGGATATTTATACGGTTCTGAGAAATATAGAAAAATCCAAATAATTACACAATCATATAAAACGTATATAAAAATATGAAGATGTTTGAAAAGTTCGCAACATTTCCGAGAATTGATAAGCTCTGTAATCGATTGCGATAAAATTTGAAGGGGTTAATTTATACCTTTTAGAGATTTCATAAATTTAATTTATATGAAGCAGTATTGTATTTTATATTCGATAGAATGTCAATTCTACGAAAATACATTTTATTTGAATTTCACTACGAACTTTTCAAATATATGAACTATAAAATTACTACATTTAGCGAGTGAAACAAATATTTCGCATGAATATCCGTATTCCAAAAATGAGAATAGAATAAGTCAGAATGTCGAACAAACAAAAAACAAAGTTTGTTGTTGAGATTAATACCGCGAAAGAAGCGGCAGTCGCAAAAGTGTAGTCAAAAGCTCTCGTGCATGAAGAGAGAATTCTAAATATAAAGTTCACCAACGCTCGGTTTTTAACGTGGAACCCAACAGGAAGGCGTCAGTACTCAGTTGAAATTCGCACTCTGAAGCTCGCGAATTCGTCTAGCCGGTTGTGTCATTGAAACGCATTTTTTATTATTGATTCGTCATTAGTTGATTGTCGAACAGTGTTGTTAACGATACATTGTAAAGAACATGTGTGTGATCGGTAAGGATTATTCTTCCATCGATCAATAGTGAAAACGATTTTAATCTAAATGTACGGGTAAAAAGCAGAATGCTCATGCAAATTGTTTCAACCGTTCGCGGAGAGACGCGATCGCTAGATAACGCGTCAACGAGAGTCGTAAATTCTCGTTACGATTAAACAATCGACGCCACGAACTGATTGATCCCCTATTTCTATTACGAGAATAGAGGTGGTTAGGTTTGAGTGTATATGTAACAACTATACTGGGTTGGTTGATAAAAGATTAATAAAAATAACGAAACAACAAGTTCAGTCAAAGATCAACAATTAAAAACGAAAAAGATAACAGTCAAGGTTTGTTTAGCGGTTTGCTTATAACGAGACCTATCGCACTTCGCAGCTTGAGACAGGCGTTATGTGTTAGATTCGATTCAATGTGTAACGTTCGACGTGTCACAAGGAACTAGCCGACTTTAGATGATTTCTTTGTCTCATTTTTAAGACGACCCCCACTCTACTTAGGTCACGCCACCGTTCGCGCCTATGATCACGTATGTCTATTCTTGCGTGGAAAACGTAACGGACGAAATTCGACGTTTCGAAAACTCGCTGCTTGGCGACAGCTATGCGCTCGTCGATACATTGTATATGATCCGGCGGTCAGATAAAGCGATCTGACTGCGACATTGTAGGGCCGCGAGCGACGGTTAGAAAATACAGCCTGTGGTAAGCCTCGTGGCGTAACATCCTCCCCCCGTTGAGAGGGTACCGATCAAATGATATGGTGTGGAGTCAGGTGCGTCGCTGGCGGATCTCCTTCGCTCCGTGTGGGTGGTCGGACTCGTTTGGATCTGGGTGAATGGGTAAGGGGACCAGTCTTTTGACGCCACGATCCAGGGTAGTTGTTGCCGTCTGCACGGTAGCGGTCCGTATGATTCCGTCGACTCCTGGATGGACCTTGATCACGCGGCCCAAAGGCCATTGCATGGATGGTACGTTATCCTCCCTGAGGACTACTACGGTGCCTACTCGGATGTCGTGACTGCCCTTGCTCCATTTATTTCGGATGTTCAGCTCGTTCAGGTATTCTCGATGCCAGCGGCGCCAGAAATGTTGTTTGACCCTTTGAATGTGTTGCCAGCTGGAGAGACGATTGGATGGAGTGTCCCGGAAATCTCGTTCTCGAAAGCTTGTTAGTGCATCTCCGATGAGGAAGTGACCGGGAGTAAGGACAAGAAGATCGTTTGGGTCAGATGATATTGGAGTCAGAGGACGGGAGTTGAGGATAGACTCGATTTCAATGATCAGTGTGTTCAAATTTTCGTATGTTAAGAGCTCGTTACCTGCGACACGTCTGAGATGTCGTTTGAAGGACTTCACCGCAGCCTCCCACAGCCCGCCGAAGTGAGGTGAGTTGGGAGGAATGAAGTGCCATTCGATTCGTCGATCGGCTAAAAAGGACTGAATCTTTACCTTATGATCGTCGGACTGCAGGAGGTTTCGGAGCTCTCGTAATTCATTGTTGGCGCCAACGAAGTTGGTGCCGTTGTCAGAATAAATTGTTACACAGAATCCTCGGCGAGCGATGAATCTTCGCAGAGCAGCAATGAAGGCCTCGCTAGTGAGATCGGTGACCAGCTTGAGGTGGACTGCTTTAACTGCAAGGCATACGAAGATTGCTACATATACCTTGATTTTTCGTCGGTTGCGATCCTTTCGTTCCTTGATGTAGAACGGTCCGCAATAATCGATTCCGACGTTAGTAAATGGACGAGATTCCGTTATCCGTGCAGCTGGAAGGTCGCCCATTACGTACTCTACTGGAGGTGGATTGGCTCGGCAGCAACGTACGCACTTCTTCAGCGTGCTCCAAACTTGACTACGGCCGTCGATAGGCCAGTAAGATCTCCTTAAGGCATATAAGGTAGCTTGAGTTCCGGAGTGGAGATTTAGGAGGTGTTCATGCTCGATTATGAGTGCTGTAACTGAGGATTTGGGTAGAATGATCGGGTGTTTTTGAGTGAAGGGCATTGGTGAATGACTGAGTCGGCCTCCGACTCGCAATATCTCGTCCTTGTCCAGAAATGGATTGAGTCGTTGCAGCTTCCCCTTCACTGCAGCATTTCGATCTGTGCGGAGAGTACGTATTTCATCTGGAAAATAACAGAGTTGTAACAATTTGACCAATTTGTTATGCGCATCGGTTAAATCATGTGTGGTTAGAGGTCCCCCCCGATCCTGTTTTTGCCTCCATCTGAGGCAACGAGCGGCAATTCTTATCAGCTTGGGCCAAGAAGAATATCTCTCCAGTAGACTGTGGTCAGGCGGAGTCACGGACAGACATGTTGCCTTCTTTTGCTCTGGTATTTCAGCTAATGGTACCGGGTTCCACGTCGGCCAGTATTTTTCAGGTTGTTGGAGCGTTTCCGGTCCATGTTGCCAAATGGTTGATCGCAGGAAGTCTTCGGGTGATTGGCCTCGAGATATGAGATCTGCAGGGTTATCGGTAGTGGGAATGTGGCGCCAATCGGAGGTGTGAGTCTTCTGTTGAATCTCTGTCACACGATTCGCGACGAAGGTTTTCAGCGTATGGGGTGATGTATTAATCCAATGTAGAACGATTGTAGAATCAGTCCAGTAAACGGTCCGAGAAATGTTGCTTGGTAAGGCTTGAAGGACTGTAGTGGCCAATGATGTGAGAAGAAGTGCTCCACACAGTTCCAGCCTTGGAATGGTTTGTGATTTGAGTGGAGCCACCTTTGACCTTGCAGTGAGGAGTCGTGTCCAGACATGACCATCCGGAGTGATAGTGCGAAGGTAGACACATGCCCCATACGCCCTTTCGCTGGCGTCGCAGAATCCGTGTAATTCAATTTCCGTTGCGGTCTTGATTATAGTTTTACGTGGAAACTTCACGTTATTTAGCAAAGGTAGCTGTGAATAATATTTTCTCTTTTCTGTGTGTACGTCAGCCGGAAGAGACTCGTCCCAGTCAAGTTTTAAAGTCCAAAGTCGTTGGAGCAACATCTTAGCGCGAACGATCACTGGTGCCAGTAATCCAAGAGGGTCGTAGATCTTGGCAATTTCGGAGCTGATTGTTCTCTTCGTAATTCGAGAGGCGGTAGGATTGATTTTGACGGAATATAGGATCGAATCGTCAAAGGAATTCCAAACAACACCCAGAGTTTTGAAAGTTTGCGATTCGCCTAGTCGCAGCTTATCGTTTATGTCCTGCTCGGAAAGTCCTCGTAGCAGTTCCCGGTCGTTCGCTGCCCATTTTCGAATGTTTAAGCTGGCTAGTTTAAGCAATTCTATGAGCTCCGTTCTCAGTGATTGTGCCTCGTCCTTTGTATCAGCTCCTGTGAGAACATCGTCGACGTAGAAGTCTCGCTGTAAGACCATCGCTGCTCGTGGGTATCGATGACCCTCGTCGTCTGCCAGTTGTTTGAGGCACCGAATGGCTAGATAGGGGGCCGCTGACAGCCCGCATGTCACTGTGTTAAGTTGATATATGTCAACTTCTCCATCAGAGTTGCGCCACAAAATTTGTTGGAATTTCCGATCCTCTGGACGCACAAGAAATTGTCGATACATTTTTTCGACATCGCCTGTAATGACGTACTGATGAGAACGAAATCTTAAAAGGATAAGAAATATGTCGTCTTGTAGTTTCGGTCCGTATGAAGTACGTCGTTTAATGAAACTCCGGTGGTGGTTGGTGCAGATCCGTCAAACACAACTCGGAGTTTTGTAGTCCGGCTGGATTCTTTGATCACGCCGTGATGTGGCAGAAAATATCCGTCGTCCGTGCAGTGGTCCGTGGTAATCTTCGTCATATGTCCTAATTCCAAGTATTCTTCTATTACGGCGTGTTAGTCGGCTTCGAATTGTTTGTCTCGTTGGAATCGACGGCAGAGGGAAGTGAGTCGCTTCATTGCCATGGCTTTCGAGGATCCAAGCGGAGGAGTTGTTTCGTTGAATGGGAGAGCGACAACGTATCGCCCGTCGTTGATGCGTTGAACGTGATTTCGAAAGTGCTCCTCGCACTGTCGTTCCGTTTCCGAAATGTGTGCGGTGGGCGGTCCCTCGTCGATTTCCCAAAAACGGGCGAGGTCCACCTGTAAAGCCGTCGTGGAGGCGTGAAATGCGTATGCTAATGAGTCCGATGACCCATCCGAATCGCGTTTTTTGCAGACGCAAGTCGGGCCCGTTTGCTTGACTGATATCAAGTTGGCCGACACAGAGTGATGCTAGTGTTGGTCCGGCGCTCAACAATATTTCGATCGGAGCAGGTCTATGGAATCTTGGATCGGCTAATTGGAGATTCCTAGGTATCTGTATCGTTGAGCGATCTACGGGTTGATTTGGGACCCAAGACGCGATAGTCGGTATGATTAGAAACGTCAAGTTGCGTTCGTATGTGCCGTCAATGGAGGTGATCGTGGCCGTGATGTAGCGTTTCGAGGTCGTCGATAACGTGTTGAGTGTTCCGATTGGGACCGAACATTTCCGTTGGTTGAGTTTTAATGAGTTAGCGAGTCTTTCGGTGATAAAGTTCATGCTAGAGCCGGTGTCTAGCAGAGCTCTACAACGAAATGGTTGAATTTCATTGTTCAAGATGTTGACCTGTGCTGTGACTAACAAATGGTGCTGCAATGATTCAGAAGGAAGCGAGGTCAATGAGTCCGTTTTCTGTGGTTCGGTCCCTAGCAGAGTCGTCTGATGACGTCATTGTTTTCCTTGTCGATTAGGACTGGACGATATAGTCGATCCCGAAGCCGCCGTTCGCGACAACCGAGATTCGCGTTTCGGAGATGTTCGCGGAGACGTTCGGGGAGACGCTCGGCGAGACGCTCGGGGAGATGCTCGGGGAGACGTTCGGGGAGACGAGGATGTGCGTCTCGAACGATGTGAGGAACGCGGGGTCGGTGAACTAGGCGAAGATCTACCGTTGGATGATCGGTCGCTCGACGATCGACCGCTTGATGTTCGGTTGACACGTGTTCGTGGTTTGCTACGCCCATGGTCTTGATGCAGATACGTGTGGTGTCGCTGTCTACAGATGCGATATGACCCCGCGGAGCATTGAGTAAGAGCGACGTCTAAACAATTGGTACAGAGCGACGCCCTTTTGGCGATTTCCAGGCGTTCTTTGGGCGACTTCGCTTTGAAGACATGACAATTCCATAATTCGTGTTGTCCGTGGCAGTTCGGACAAACCAACGTATTATGTGTAGTTATGAATGTATAATTTCGCGGCGCGTTCGGTCGCCGACGGTCGTGTTGATCGGACGCCCTTTTTTTTTTGACGGTTGATGCTGAACACGTTCTATCGCCATTCGTCCGTGTTTTCAGAAAATCTACCAAGTGCGTGTATGACGGCAGTTTCTTGTCCGGTAGTGTATGTTGCCATTTGCGAATGATGGCTGAGGGTAGCTTCGACGTGAAAAGCTTTAAGAGAACGGCGTTTGACGTGACTGGGTCCCCAAGTTTTTCTAACGCTTGGAGATTTACCTTGACTGTCTCGATAAGATCATCTATAGCTTCGGGTGTTTCCTTAGTTATCCTCGGATAGTCGAAATCAAGTCCCAGTGACGCATACAGATTTGACGGTGGCAGTCGAATTTTTCTTTAAGAACGTCAATGGCGATTGCGTAATTTGCCTCGGCGATGGCTAATGATTGTATGCTTCGCGCGGCCCATCCAGTCAGGGCTGATCGGAGATGATAAAATTTCTGAACCGGTGTTAAATGTTCATTTTGATCTATCGTTGACGAGAAGGAATCGTAAAATGACTGCCAATCCTCGAGGGCGCCGTCAAATGTAGGTATCCGAACCTCCGGTAGTTTAAGCGAAGCAGACTCGCGACCGGCGGCTGATTCACCGCTTGTCGATTGTGACGGCGTACTTCGTCGTATATTGATCGATTGTTTAGTTATTCGGCGTTGTAGTTTTTCGTATTCTTCCGCTAGTTCAATGCCGCGCGCGATCTCTCCCTTGTCTATAGCTACGATCTGGTTTTGTAAGCCACGGAGTTCCGTCTCGTAGGTTTCTAGACGATCTTTAATTTGTATCAAGTCGATCTCTTCCGGACAGCCTGATTGTTCGATGTCGTCCAGTTTTTTTGCGAAGCGTGTAAACTGGGCGATATAGTAGCCCCGGCGTCGACGCAAGGTGGCGAGTTCGTTTCCGGTTGCCATTATTTGTTATGTAATTGAGAGTGAACTCGTTTGAACTTACTTCTGTTGGCGATTGTCCACTTTGCGGCAGGAGGCTGTGTGGTTGCGTTTCAACCACCGAATTATACCTCTTCAAAGGTGACGACCCTTTACGTTACTGACCTCGCTGGGGTAGTAACGCTTCCGCTGCTAGATGTGTTGGGTTCACGTGGCACTGTATGGTAGTGGGTGTCACTGGCGTGCACTTTTCACTTGACACTGAATCCGGCTCGAAGGACCAAATGTTTCAACCGTTCGCGGAGAGACGCGATCGCTAGATAACGCGTCAACGAGAGTCGTAAATTCTCGTTACGATTAAACAATCGACGCCACGAACTGATTGATCCCCTATTTCTATTACGAGAATAGAGGTGGTTAGGTTTGAGTGTATATGAACAACTATACTGGGTTGGTTGATAAAAGATTAATAAAAATAACGAAACAACAAATTCAGTCAAAGATCAACAATTAAAAACGAAAAAGATAACAGTCAAGGTTTGTTTAGCGGTTTGCTTATAACGAGACCTATCGCACTTCGCAGCTTGAGACAGGCGTTATGTGTTAGATTCGATTCAATGTGTAACGTTCGACGTGTCACAAGGAACTAGCCGACTTTAGATGATTTCTTTGTCTCATTTTTAAGACGACCCCCACTCTACTTAGGTCACGCCACCGTTCGCGCCTATGATCACGTATGTCTATTCTTGCGTGGAAAACGTAACGGACGAAATTCGACGTTTCGAAAACTCGCTGCTTGGCGACAGCTATGCGCTCGTCGATACATTGTATATGATCCGGCGGTCAGATAAAGCGATCTGACTGCGACATTGTAGGGCCGCGAGCGACGGTTAGAAAATACAGCCTGTGGTAAGCCTCGTGGCGTAACACAAATGTTGCACGCAATATAATGCTCGCGTATATCTTTTATTTTCACTTTTACGTTCATTGTTTCCTAGAAACCTAAATATTTCATTCGACGAAAACAAAATAAAAATTTAAAACATCTTGCTCATAGCGCGCGAGAAAGAGTTCTTTTGTGAATCGAAGATGCGTCGGAGGGAAACGATAATTTTCTCACTAATTTCATTCTTACTGTTATACGATCACATTGTTCGATTTTCTATCGAATTATGTCACATACGTTCACATTGTTAACGATCATTCGACTGTTGGCTGGCTTAACAAACTAACTTGGCACCGGGTCAGATCTATCATAGCCGTTTGGGTGCATCTTCTAAAATTGGTCGTTATTATTATATTATTATACACATAAAAATAACCGGATGCTACAATGAAATGCCTTAGAAAATATCTGACTTCTATCGTAATCGCGTATTGGCGTTGTTAAATTTGTACACGATCTGTACATTTATACTCGCGTCTTTGTTGCACAATCCTTTGTCTCCTTGATGTTTATCACTGGCCATACGTCTACACATCAAGCATGTGAAAATGCAATTAATTACACGAGTATCATAGATTCTGTTGCTTTCAGAACCCAAGGATAATATCAAGGATAAAATCAATAAGGACGTCGGGGATGATGAAGTCTCCCCGAAAATTCTCAGGGGTTGTAATCGCGATGTGCGGTTTACCAGGTCGTGGAAAAAGCCAAGTGGCACAACGCCATTCGCGCAGACTCAACTGGAACGGCGATTCCACTAAAGGTTGGGAATTCTGTTTTGTTTACTGCCAATTGCTACACTTAAAAACGAAACCTGTTCATTAAATCATATTAGTCATCTTAAATAAGCGGCTTCGTAGTATTATTTCCATTCGACCAACAATTATCTGTGTTTCTTCTTTTTTTCTTTTTTTACTTCCTATTTTGTGGTTGTATTATGTGTACAAGTCACGTGTTTGATCATTAATTCGTTAGTTTTTCATTTTTCCCGTTTTTGTTTTCAACACGGTCGTTAAGAGGATTTATTACATACGCTAAATAGACTTGTTACGTAAATCAACATTTGCGGCGCTTTGAACAAATTTTAATTTCTATTTTGTAATATATTACATTGTGCTCTTCCTAGTTTTTACATTATTTCATTAACATTATTCATTAACATAAAAAGACATTATTTCATATTGTTCCTTTGTGAAATGCTAAATAATTGTTCTATATTTCATGTATAAATAAAACTATTCTTATATATTTTATACTGCATTAATTTCGTCATACCATTGTAGTAACGATGGTAATAATAAAAAATTTATAACTATTGATAAATAGTTATAATTAATTGCTAATAAAAAATAATTATTCAAATTATGTATTGCTACTAATCTTGGGGCGCCGGTCACCGGTGATCTTGATGATACCACGGCCAAGTTGAGTGCCGGCCACCGGTGACCCTGTCACGTAAAATAAGAAAGAAATTTAAAGGAAAGAAGAAAACTTTATTTTTTCCTCGTTTATACACTTCTGAACTCTAGCCGTGGCCGTTCGAGACTGAGGCTCTTACAATATTTTCTTACTCTCGGTGACATCTGTTTCTTCTTTTGTTTTTCATCCTTCATTATCCCCACTACCCTGTAGGCGTACGTGACTGTTGCTACGCTTCTAGAACATTCGGTGGAAGGACCGTTAGGACATAGATGAACCCTCAGGTACTCCGGCAATATACATTGTCGCCAAGGTCGCCATGTGTAATGTTCAAGTATCGGCTGTCTGGAGAATGTTTAGAAGTGGTCGCCTAAGGTGACGTCAGGGCAAAAGAGTTTGGGGTTACACTCCCCCCTCCTTAGAATGAACTTAGTCCTCGAAGATAGATGGATAGATAGATTCCTTTTCCTCTTTAAGATAGATGGGTGAAATTTTGCCTTGGGTGTTTCCAGGTCGAAGGTTACTTGTGAATCGTTGCTGGTGCTGGGCACAGGTAGAATCGGGGTGAATATGTTGATAGGTGCCGGGTTGATTGGCATCGGAGCGCTGGCTGATGGATTGTTATTTGTCGTGTTTCGCTTGATTTTACAACAGAATAAATGAAAATACAATTTCGGCATTCCTATTTTGTTGAGAAAGTATAAGCATATGAGAGCAATGGATAAATATCCTATAATTTGTAATATAGATATTCCCCGTGATTCAACTTGATCGATTCTACGAGCAAAAGTTAGTTGATTCGTTTGATCTTCGATTCAATCCAGAGTGTTTTTGTATCCGTAATTATCGTTAATAAGTTTTGTAGTTTTCTCTAGTTTATTTAGTAAAATAATCCAGTCTGAATCATTAGTTACATTGACTGTTTTGATTTTAATCTCGTAAGAAATTTCCTTGCTACTACCACTGATTCTCATATGGTTATTCTTGTACAATATGTCTACGGTTTTATTAGTTTGTAACAAAGATGGTTTCTCTAGTCTAACAATTCGATGTGTCTTTTCTTCGAAAATGCTCAGATCTATTGGTTTTTCTGGTATAGCTATAAAATGATTCTCAGCATTTAATGGGATAAAAGTTATATCTTCAATGTTATAAACTACCACCTTACAGAATTTGACAGTGTTTTCTGCGCTTAAGATTTCAGAGTTACAATCGTGCTTCACTCGACGGTCGTGAATCGGCTGAGTTTGTTTGCAAATGTAAAAGTCAGATATAGAACATTGCTTATCCAAGTAGTTTTGATCGACATTGATGTAATTTAGTCCTGACGTTAAAAATATCGGATGAACTACTAAAGGTGCTAAAAACACTTTGTTCGTGAGAGATGGTATGGGATATATTTGCTCTATATCCCATTCCATGTCCATAACTGTTGGTACAGAAATTACAAAGAAAACTTTGTTTTGTCGAGTAAACAATGTGAGTTCTGAGATATCTAAAACATTTTGGAAATTCTCTTCCTTTGGTATAAAAGCGTTTCCTACTGTTTTGCTACCTAGTACTTGGGCGTAATTGTTAATAAAAGTTCCGGGATCAATAATCTGTGGGCTTATTATTCCTTGTTTTCCTAAGATGATTAAATTGAATATTTCGTCGATTTGGAAATGTAAGTCAGAGAGTGAGCTTTCTAGAGCTATGACTTTTATTAAGGTGATCTCGTTTTTGTTAAGCGTTTTAAGTTCGTTTGTTACACCTGTGTCTACTTGTTTCAGTCGCTGGATGACGTCGTTATTTAAAATTCGTTTAATCAAAGCTGTCTGGTTGGCTACTATGGTTTTTAGGCTGTTACCTTCTTCAAAGAGTTTGTCTATATTTTTGTTGATTATATCTAGATCGTTCGCGGCTAGGGTTCCAAAAAGAGTTTTACTAATAGATTCGATAGCGTCTACTAGTCCTCGTCTACTTCTGAGATGAATGTGAGCTAAGGATCGTAATTCGATGCTAAGTGTTCTGACGTTATTTAGTTTTGCTTGTAAAGAGCGTATTTCTGGTAATATGTTACAGTCTTTTCGTGTCTCGCAATGATTCCTAACTTCGGCTACTCCCTTTTCAATATATCTTACTTGTTCCAATACAGCACTAATATCTAGTCCTATAATAACATTTATGTGTTCGCTATAAAGATATGCTTTGGATCTTTTCTCATGAAATATTCCATTATTGTCAATAGGGGTTATTTTTAATCCGTTAAGGGTGGTAAAGCCGACGGCAAGGGTGATCGTCCTGAAAAATAAGGTTTTATTCTGTTACCGTGGATTTTCTTAACTCGATCTCTAATGAGAATCTCATAATACGGTGTCTTGACTGATTTAATAACGTAGGGTCCTAACCATTCGTCGTCCAATTTATCCGACTTATGATCGTTGTGAAGGAGTATACGATCTCCTTCCTTAAATAAGGTTTGAGTTCTAATGATTTTTCTTGTTTGATCTCTCATGTACCTCTTTCTACTTTGTTCAAGAGTGTTCTTCGCTATCATTCTATATTTTTGCAATTGTTTTTGCCATAGTGCAAACATTTCTTCGTAAGTGTAATTGGAAGTTCGGGATACGGAAGACGGGAGGTTGGCTTTTCTTCCAAATGTTAGTTCGAAGGGTGAAAATCCAGTTGCATCGTGTATCGCGGTATTATACCCTAGGCAAATAAAGTCTAATACCTGATCCCATTCTTTATTAGAATCGTGTAGGCTCGTGCGAATCATGTCTTTTACTGTGGCGTGTTTTCGTTCTAAGGATCCGTTAGATTGAGGATGAAAACTAGTGGTCTTTATATGTTTGATTTTAAATGCTTCCTCGAATTTTTCCATTAGTTCGCTAATAAAGTTCTGTCCCTGGTCTGTTAGTATCGTTTTGGGTGCTGAGAAGATGTAAATGTAGTGGTGCAGTAGTGCATCGATAATCGATTCGGTTCGTTGTGTTTTCAGTGGTACTAAAACGAGATATTTCGTTAGGTCATCGTGAGTCGAAAGAATGTATTGATTTCCACGTGTGGTTTTAGGCATCGGACCAATTAGATCCATGGCTATCTTTTCGTTTGGCTCTACTGATGTCTGAGGAATTACGGGTTGTTCCTTGGGTCTGATTCTAACTAGCTTTTGTCGTTGACAAGCTTCGCAATTTTTTATAAAATCTTCTATCCTTTCCATGAGGCGTGGGATTTTGAATTGGTCTTTGATTTTACTATATGTCTTTTGAATATCCAAGTGTCCACTAATGTCGTTATGGTTTTCGCGTATAATGTCTAGAGCTTGTTCGTCAGTTATGGTTTGTATTGGTTCGTATGCAAAAGTTATTTCTTCAATTTGGTCATTAATAAACATGAGTGTTATTTTGATCCTAGCTTTTTCGGCTTCGGTAAAACTATTGTCTCCTATCCCAATTTTCTTGTGTTTCTTGGTTAGTTCAAAAATTTTTCGAATCCAAGTATCTTTGTCGAATGGACCTAATGTTTCTCTATTCAATTGATAGAAGGTGTGATCGTTTGGCGTGATTTTAAGTCGTCTCGGGTGTGTCGCGTCTTCTGACCATGCGTTAAAGTGTTCTACAATATTTTCGGAGTTTGCAGGTGTGTCTGGGACTGATTTGTCGGTAATTTGGTAAATTTTTCTGGAAAGTGCGTCGGCTGCTGTGTTCTCTTTACCTTTGCAATAATGAATATCGTACTCGTATTCTTCGAGTTTAAGTCTCCATCTAATCAAACGCGAGGAAGGGTCTTTGCAATTTTTGAGCCAAGTGAGTGCTTGGTGATCGGTTCGAATAACGAATCGTCTTCCTAACAGGTATTGCCTGAGTCTCTTAACTGCCCATACGATAACTAATAATTCCTTTTCTGTGGTAGAATAATTTTTCTCTGGGGGGTTGAGTGTCCGTGATATGTAACAACAAGGATGTCCGTCTTGTGATAAGATTGCGCCTATTCCTTCATTGGAAGCGTCTGTGGTGAGTGTGAATGTTTTCGTGTAGTCTGGGTATGCTAAAACTGGGGCTGAGCATAGCTTTTCTTTTAGTGTGTCAAAGCTTGTCTGTTGCGTTTCTGTCCATCTAAAAGGATTGTCTTTCTTTGTGATATCTGTTAATGGTTTGGCGAGTTTGGAAAAGTTTTTAATGAATTTTCTGTAGTATCCAGCTAATCCGAGAAATGACTTTACGTCTGTTTGTGTTTTGGGAATCTTAAAGTCTTTAACTGCGGAGATCTTTTTAGGATTTGACTTTATGCCCTCGTGTGTTATGACATGTCCTAAGTATTCTAATTCAGGTTTTAGAAACTCGCATTTGTCGGGTTGGATTTTTAGTCCTAACTCTTTTAATCTTTGCAATACTATAGCAAGGTTTTCATTGTGTTGTTGAATTGTACTACCGAATATTATTATGTCGTCAAGGTATACAAAGCAGTATTTGTTCAATAATCCTCGTAACGCGGTATCCATCATGCGTTGGAAGGTGGCTGGGGCGTTTTTTAAACCGAATGGCATGCGATTATAGTGAAAGTGTCCCTGAGGTGTGCTAAAGGCTGTATATTTCTTTGAGTCGGGGTCCATAGATATTTGATGGAATCCCGAAGATAAATCTAGAGCAGAGAAGAATTTGGCGTTGCCTAATTGTGATAGAATGTCGTCGATTGTCGGTAGTGGGTAGGCGTCTTGATCGGTAGGTTCATTTAATTTTCGAAAGTCGATAACTATACGCCATTTCTGTTTGCCTGATGCGTCTGATTTCTTGGGTACTACCCATACTGGACTGTTGTAAGGAGAATCTGATTCTTCAATGATATTTTTATCTAACATTTTTTTCATTTGTTTTTCAATTTCTGCTTTATGGGCCTCGGGAGGTCGGTACGATTTGGTATTGACGATTTTGTTTTCGCGTAGGGTAATAGTGTGTTTTGTTAGGTTAGTACAAGGTAGGGTATCGGATTCTAGGTCAAACACGTCTATGTAATGTAGGAGGATCTTTTCGATAGGAATACGAAGTTTGTCTTCAATATGGTCTAGTCTAATTATTTGTTTCATTTTAGCAATTTTATCGAGATCGTGTTCATAAGAAAGATCATTAGTGATTATAGTTGGTTGCTCACCAGTATTGCAGAAACATACTCTCGTCGGAACTTTATCCAGATAAATTGTTTCGATTTTGGTTTGCCCTGGGAGAATGGTTTTCGGCGCCTGGAAAAATATTTCGTTCCCGTTTAATTGTATCGATTCGTTGTTAATTCGATATGAGTAGTTAGAGAGCATAGGTAAACCAATTATTCCGTCTTCTATTAAAGGAAAATCGTCTGGCACAACGTGAAATGTGTTCATGATGTTAAAGAATTGAAAGTCTACTGTTTCGTCAGTTTGGAATTTGTCATTGCCCATGTAAAATGTTTTAGCTACTGTCATTTTAGGTTTAAATATGGCACTTGATCTTTTAACTAAATTTATTCCTGCACCGGTATCGATTAAATATCGTTTGATTTCTGTTCCCGATCGAACTCCAATGGATAGAAGTTTTCCTGTTGTTGCGTGTACTCGTACGACGTCTCTCGAGGTTCTGGTAGCGCTGTTTCCTCTTCTCGTCCCGCATTCTCCATGTTTATATTGTAGCTGCGCGGTGGCGGAAGATTTCGCTGGCTGGCCGGTTGAAAATTTTCGGCAGTAATTTGCGGTATGTCCTATTTGGTTGCACTTAAAACACTTCATTCTCCCTCCGTTGTTTATTTGAGTGCTTGTCGGCAGGCGATTGAGCGTAGTCATCGGACCGCTCCTAAGTGGGGGTTTGCGTTGTGACGATACATTCCCTCGGGCGAATGAGTGAGCTCTTATTTGCTGGCTGCACTGATTTCCGCGGTTTCGCTCAATTTCTCCGATTAATAGTTCTGCTTCGAACGCGGCATCTTGTGCTTCTTGTAAGGTGCGCGGTTTCATGCTTGATGTTCTGATTTCTATCTCGGGTTTTAAATTTAGTATGAACGTTTCGGTTGCGCGTTCGTTCTCTAGGTCTATCGCGACTGCTCGTCGAATAGGATCGCGGATTTCGTGTTGCAATGCGTATATAAGTTCATTAAGACCGTGTCGAAATCTTTTGACGTACCGTGTACTGATTCGTTAAAACTTTGCCGAGTTCTTTGTAATATATCTCGCGCACCGTTTGAAGTTACGTTAATCGATACGAACTTCCTCAGATTTTCGAATAAGGCGCCGTACGTCTCGATAACTGAATGTCTAATGCTTCTTTCGGCTTCGCCGACAATGCGTTTGGTTAAAATTAATTTCAATAAAGCACGCTTTTCCTTACATTCCGATCTAGCTTCGCTTACCCGCTTGATGAATCCCTCCACTCCAATGTCATCTTGACCGTTGAGGACTGGGATGAACTCGATGCTGGTTTTCGCGTCGAACATATGTCGTTCGTACGAGGCTGATTCTTCTTCCTCGTCCTCGGAGTTCGCTGGGTCGGAGGTTTCTGGAGTTTCTTTGATCCGAACGCGTTCTTCCGGAGATTTCACTATGCGGGTGTCCCGAGTAGTGCTTCTGCTGGCAGAACTAGTATCGTCTGTCATAATTGAGTTGAACTCAGACGTATCTACGGAGGATTGTACTCCTAGCTTGAGTTCGGCCACAGTCTTCCCTATTGGTTCTATTTCCTTGATCCGTTGAGTGCTTTCATCGCGAATTAGTTTATACAAATCATTTATAGCTGCCTTATGTTCTTCGTGCTGGCGCTGCATCATATCCAAAATTGCCCGCAGGTTTGGATCACCGCTAGTCGAAGCGACAGGTGTAATTTTCTTATCGTCCCTTTTGTCCATTTCAGAGTAATAGATCGTCGGAGTCTGACGTTATCGAATGCAATCGATCGATCCTTTTAGAGGAAATGGTTCTACTTACTAATAAAACCGTTTTTCGTAATCCAGGTTGCTTGATACACCTTTGGTCGGATGTCCCGTAGGCCAAAACCGTAATCTTGTTTTATCCAACGTTGATGTATCCTGGCAGGATCGCCAAAATGTCACGTAAAATAAGAAAGAAATTTAAAGGAAAGAAGAAAACTTTATTTTTTCCTCGTTTATACACTTCTGAACTCTAGCCGTGGCCGTTCGAGACTGAGGCTCTTACAATATTTTCTTACTCTCGGTGACATCTGTTTCTTCTTTTGTTTTTCATCCTTCATTATCCCCACTACCCTGTAGGCGTACTGACTATTGCTACGCTTCTAGAACATTCGGTGGAAGGATCGTTAGGACATAGATGAACCCTCAGGTACTCCGGCAATATACATTGTCGCCAAGGTCGCCATGTGTAATGTTCAAGTATCGGCTGTCTGGAGAATGTTTAGAAGTGGTCGCCTAAGGTGACGTCAGGGCAAAAGAGTTTGGGGTTACAAACGCAGCGTTGAGAGCTCTGGCCCAACGAGACGCGATGCACGAGTGCGCTACATGGCTCGCAGGCGGAAATTCCGTAGCTGTAAGCATCAATTAGACGCGTGACAAACGTCTAGTAAAGATGTGAAATTGAATAGAATCTGGAGATAAATTCAGTATCGAAAGGAGAACGCGTGCCGTTGCATTCGATCGAAAATAATCGCAAAAGTTCAAGAGATTTCAGTATCGAATCGAGAACAACAACACACGCGATTGTATTTGATTGAAAATAATTGAAAATAGTTGAGAAAGATTCGGTATCAACACGAGAACGAGAATACGCTCGGTTATGCTTGATTGAGAGTAATCGAAAAAAGTTGAGAAAGATTCAATGTCGAAACGAATGCAAGCACGCGCGATTGCATTTGATCGAAAATAATAGAACAAAGTTAAGAAAGAATTTTAATCGTTGCGCATTTGAAGAATCCGACCGGAAGAAGAAACACGTGTTTTTTTTGTTATTATGTAACCGGAGCTGCAAGAATAGATTAGAATATTAGAACGGTCAAGGGTCGTATTTATACATAGATCGCGCTAACGGTGGACGACGCGATTAAACCGAGGCTAGTCAAGCCGGTCTACCTTTCTCCGACCGAACCGAATATCGTCGTACGAGTTTTACCTTGCTTAATATTTTTAACAACATGTACCAACGTTCCACGATAGAAACCGCAATAGTTCATGGTGTTGAAAGTAGCTTAAGATCGGCTCGTTATTTTCTCGATATTATGCGCTTTAGAAATAGTCGAGAATTGAACAAATATGACACGAATTCAATATGAAGACTACAACGGTAAAACGTGTCTTCACGTTAAATTTTAAATTCTATGTGGAAACGTATCTTAGATATTATAGGAAACTAATTATTTAATTCTGAAATTAACGGTGCATTTTTCCTTCCAAATTATATCATATTGAAATATTCCTATTTATTCTAATTTATCGTATTCTTTCTATGTGGTCTTGATATATATGTTAACAATAAGAGAAACCAACATGTAAATTCATATATAAATTACTCGCCATAATTATTAGGACATCTACACGTTATAAGCATCGATTGGAACACTTTGACACTTTTCTTTATCTGCTATATCTTACATTACAAAGTACATATGCCGCGAATGAAATAACAGATTTATAACGAAATTACTAGAAACGAAAGCACTCCATTCGTATTAAATATCAATATGTGCCCTAATATTTATGGCCGGCGGTGTTCTTAATTGAACAAAGCGATAATTAATTTTGACGAAGGGCCTGTAGCAACATGAAGACACTTTCAGTATTTAAATTGCATTTATCGGGAGAGAAAAACAAAAGTATAGGTTTCATATTCAAATGTGTTTAAATAATACAAATATTAGCTTAGATCATGAATTTATAGCACGTGTCAAAATATGATATAGTTTTGGTTAATTTTGACTTGCATTCTGCTGGTTTACACAAATTATTGGAAAGCTACCTCCTTGTTGCAGCAATCTCTCCAAATATACAATACAAAGAAAGACAATTGAAAATCGATATAGTCTAATGTCTATTTAAATAAAATGCGTAGGAAGAAATATACTGAAATTTGAGTTTGCGAGTCGTCACAGTTAGTTGCATTTAAGAATTTTCCTGTTTGAAGATCCTGGACGCCACGTTGGTGATGCGAGCGCAGCGCGCCGAGGTCTTCGACTATTTTTCCGGGCAGCGGTTATCGCGTCCTCATTATCGAGTGCGTCTACGACGATCCGGTTGTACTGGAGCGAAATTACAAGGAGATATTGCGGTACAGCGCTTGCTATGTTGGCATGGATTCAATAACAGCCGAAGAAGATCTACGATTGAAGATAGCTCATTACATTCGATCTTACGAGCCAATGGATGAGAAGACGTATCCACGAATCCGTATCGACACCGGCAGCATGGATATCGAGTCCTGCATCGTGTCTGGCGATGTGGAGACAAATGTCCTTGGATATCTTGGAAGCGTCACTGTTGAGCCGCATACTCTTTATTTCTCTCGGGTTGGTAATCCATCAAATTTTACATTTGTCATCGTTTAATCCCCATCTCAAATGTTCTAATCCTAGAAGCTCAGCCTTAGCGTCTTTAGTCTTAATTATAAGAATTTTTCGACAAGTGATAATGATAACGATAATGAAGAAACGTGTTTGTTCTTAGATTACAAGCTGAGTCAAGGACAATTGAGCCAGGTCGTGGCGCTTGCAATTATTAAAAAGATTAACATACATAACTGAGCACTTCATTTAGCATGACGAGTCCTCAATTGTTTACACACAACATGTTTTAAAAGCATACGTATACGTATACGCATACGTAAAAACATACATATTGTATTTTTAAAATCTTGCTATCTTATCAGGGTTTGGTTCCAAAAGTAATTTCTTCTCGCCTGATCGTAATCTTATCATTGCTACGCCTCTCTTTTTGAACGTAATCAGAATATTCTACGATTTGGTAAAACTAAAGCTCTCCCTCTCTCTTTTGATTACAGCACGGCGAAAGCGAGTACAACGTATTGGGTAAGGTTGGTGGTGACGCAGTTTTAAGCGCACGTGGCGAGAGATATGCACAAGCGTTGGCCACCAAGTTCAACGCTATGCGTATTCCCGACCTGCGCGTGCTAACTAGTCGCCTTCGAAGGACTATCGCGACTGCTCGTGGCGTGGAATCGCCCCAAGAACACGTGACAGCACTCAACGAACTCCACGCCGGTATCTGTGAGGGGCTGTCTTATGAAGACATGCAGGAGCATTATCCGCAGGTAATTTCAGATCAAACGCGTCTTCCTCCTCGAAATTTCGTCACTGCTTGCATTGAATTACGTTTAAGGTGTTGTTGACCAAAGTGAAATAGCGAGTGAAGATAATTTATACTTTTAAGGATGATTCATCGAAAAATGTGTAAATTCGGTTTCACTTACTACTTGCCTAATCTTCTGGCTGTATTTAAACGAGCCTTCAATCGGTTGAATTTATCAATCCCTAGCTCTAAGAGCTTTAATTTATTTGTGTAGTAAATGGTAGATAGCTGTAACAGTTATCATTGTAGGTTATAGGGTATAACGGTATAAGCTTTTTGGGTATATAGAGTATATAGGGTTTATAGGGTATAAGCTTTTTGAATTAATCTAATTGTATCAGTATTATGTTAGAAACATGGTACTATAATTGACACATTTAACATTAGTATTTGATCAAAATTTTCCCAGTGATTGATTAGTTAATGCAGTTATAATTTGTATTTCAATAAGTTTGGGATCCTAGATATGGAATATTTATTATCTACTAGGTTTGTCAATTTAATTCTCTAAGCGAACAACTTTCAATCGTATCTTGGAAAATGAATAATAACATAAATCTTCACGGATGACTCAAGCATTGAATACTTGGCCACTGGGGAAAAGTATCGAGTGACTTAACGTCTGCGCTAACAGTCTGTAACTGATTAAAATTCAGTTGTATGCAAATTTATCCATTTACATCCACGAAATATTTGCTTGACTAATGAGAATGAGCGTTGAAGTTCAAAGAAATATTCCCAGTCAAGTACATAGCAGATAGAATATAATCACAATGTTTCACGTTGCTAGATCGAACTCAATCAGTCTGATTAATCTGAACGAAGTTTTAGAACATGGATAAATGAATATTATTGTTTAATCGAGCTATCGCGGGGAGACGCGGTCGTTAGAATACGCGTCAACGAAAGTCGTAAATTCCCGTTACGATTGGATTAATCGACACCACGAATAGTTCGATCCCCGTATTTCGGTTAGGATAATCGGGGTGGTTGATGCGGTATAACACTGGAAGTCAGAGTTATAATAATGTATATTTCCAACACTTTATACAATCACACAAAGTAGTAACGCCGTTGATTAAGATACAGATAACGAGAGAAGAGTTAGTCTTGAATGAGAGAAGGAGAGCTTTAGGCGCTCTAGGCCCTTGAGAGTTATAGGAACTGTCGGAGTTCTGGATAAGTGAGAGCCTTAGAAGACTCTAGGCCGTGTAGGCACCTTGAGAAATGATGAAGGAACTCAGAAAGATACAGGAACGGTGAGAGTTGTAGGAAATGCAGGAACCCTAGGCACCGTGAGAGACGATCAAACTCCAAAGTTTTATTCTAATGTGAATGCGGAGGAAAGCTTGGTATGGGTGTGCCCTTTGAACGAAGAACGCGGATTCGTTGCTTACATTTTCAGTTAGTAAAGTGAGGGAAATAATCCGCGATGTCGATTGGTTGGGACCAATGTTAGGAAGGAAGAGAGGAGGAAGAAACCTCCTACCAACTTGGGTCCTAGGCGACATTGTTTATAGGGAAACTCAGATTTTCGGTTAGGTATATCTCCGCTTTCTTCGTTATTCTTAAGAGCACATAATAAACCCAAGGACCTTTCTAAAAACCGGCCGAAAACACTTCTGGAATTAGAAAGTCTTTTCTGGCAAACAGATGTGCTTAGACCTTGTGTGCGAACAATGCAGCTAGAATTGCTACTTTATAGTGGGTCCTTGGGCCTATGGAGTGTTAGAAGGACGACAGGTAGACCGTTGGTTGGCAAGCCGCGCGCGATGGCGTGCAGATGTGTTGCACGGCGTAACATCCTCCCCCCGTTGAGAGGGCACCGATCAAAAACCTGTAGAGATAAAATTGATTAAATCTTCTATCCGCCTCCTTGTTGATTGTTGCTGCCCTGTGTACTGTGGCCGTCCAGAGGATGTAGTGGTCGCCAAGAGGAATTTGATGATACGGCTGGAAGGCCGGTGCGCTGAGGATATTTGTCTGTCCTGGAGACTGCTTCGTCGCTGCGTCGAAGGACCGTTGACTGCCTTGTAGTCTGGACCGCCGTGGTTCTTGGCATTGCCAAGAAAGTTGCCACTGAAGTTCACGGATCCAGAAATGTCGTGAAGAGCTCGGCTTACGAAGTATTGTAGGACACCTCAGACCTGGAGGTGTCGTTATACATCTCGCCGATTTCCCAATGGTAGATCATATCTGTATGGAGATGCGCTTTTCATCTGCCTTCTTCGATGTTTGTAGTTGCCTTGATGAGGCCGTCGTCGCCAGGGTAAGCTCGATGATACGACCGAAAAGCCGTTGCGTAGAGGACACCCGTCTGTCCTGGTGTCTGGTTCGCCGTTGCGTTAAGGGGCCGTTGAAGTTCACGATCCAGGATGTATCGTGAAACGGTTCGGCCCATGCAGTATCGTGGAACACCTCGACCCATGAGGTGTCCTTGAATAGTTTGCCCCAGGAGGTGTCGTTGAATGAAACTCCGGTGATGCATGGTATAGATTCGAACACGCCGCAGAGTTGTGTGTTTGATTGGGGGACTGAGCTCCCCCCGATGATCTGCCCCAATTGTGCTATCTTGTCCCACATGTCGTGGATTGTATCGTGGTAAGACCTGGAGCAGATTTCGCCTTTCTTGTATGGTATCTCTGCAACATCAGATTCGTGAAAGTATTGCATGTCATTTGGACATCCTCGTTGCTGTTTCGGCTGAGGAAGCGTGGAGGAGGTCATGGTTGATTGAGGGACGAGGCTCCCCCCGTAGACCCATCCGGATCGCGCCTTCTCGCTGATGGCTGGTAGCTGTACCGGCGTGGCCCAACAATCCGCAAGAGACAGAATCAGAGATTTGTCCCACGTAGTGCTCTGTGGGCTTAGTGGACAAGTGTTGAAATCAGCTGGCGCGTTCTGAAAACTACTAACAATTAAATGATTAGTCATAGTGGTAATAACGTGGAGATGATCCCGATTTGGGTTACTCGCAGGCGTGGCTCCTCGCCGCCGTGGCGATGGAGAATTCTTCGCGTTAGGTCGTGGAGAAAGACTCTCCGATATGATGTCCATGTCAGGTGTAACATGTAAAGTGGTGTTCTCCGTCGGCGGAGTATAACTGTTTTTGTCCTGGACGTGATTCAGTTCCTTCCTGTCTTGCAGATCTGGAGCATTCGGCTGATTCGAGACATCTTGTGTAGTTGAATCAGATGGTTGCGATGCTGACGATGGGAACGTGGTTGTCGTCAGATCGCGTGTGGGTGACACGTTATGAGTGTCACGCGGTAAGCTCAGCGTGGTATGCGACGAAATCGCCGTTTGAGTGGATGCGATGGTTTCCGTTGGCGGAATACGACCGTTGTTGTCTTGGATGAGAGTCGGTCCCTTCCGGTCCAGAGGGTCTCGAGCGATTGATTGATTCAAGACGTTGTGTAACGTCGAATCAGATGATTGCGATGCTGACGCTGCGAACGTGGTCGTCAGATCGCGGACAGTTGACATGTTGTGAGTATCACGCGGTGAGCTCCGCGTGGTATGCGACGGGATCGCCATTTGAGCTGGTGCGATGATTTCCGTCGGCGAAGTACGACCGTTGTCGTCTTGGACGGGATTCAGCTTTGTCCGATCCAGAGAATCTCGAGTGATGGACTGATTCAAGACGTTTTGTGGCGTTGAATCAGATGGTTGCGATGCTGACGATGGGAACGTGGTTGTCGTCAGATCGCGTGTGGGTGACACGTTATGAGTGTCACGCGGTAAGCTCAGCGTGGTATGCGACGAAATCGCCGTTTGAGTGGATGCGATGGTTTCCGTTGGCGGAATACGACCGTTGTTGTCTTGGATGAGAGTCGGTCCCTTCCGGTCCAGAGGGTCTCGAGCGATTGATTGATTCAAGACGTTGTGTAACGTCGAATCAGATGATTGCGATGCTGACGCTGCGAACGTGGTCGTCAGATCGCGGACAGTTGACATGTTGTGAGTATCACGCGGTGAGCTCCGCGTGGTATGCGACGGGATCGCCATTTGAGCTGGTGCGATGATTTCCGTCGGCGAAGTACGACCGTTGTCGTCTTGGACGGGATTCAGCTTTGTCCGATCCAGAGAATCTCGAGTGATGGACTGATTCAAGACGTTTTGTGGCGTTGAATCAGATGGTTGCGATGCTGACGATGGGAACGTGGTTGTCGTCAGATCGCGTGTGGGTGACACGTTATGAGTGTCACGCGCTGAGCTCCGCGTGGTGTGCGACGGGATCGCCATTCGAGTTACTGCGATGGTTTCCGTCGGCGGAGGTTGATCCTTGTTGTCCTGGATGGGATTCACTTCCTTCCGGTCCAGTGGATCGTGAGAGGTTGGCTGATTCAAAGCATTTCGCGGCAATTTGATACCAGTGGCTGATCCATTGTGTGCCGGTCTCGATGACCGGGGTTGTCGTGCTGTACGTTGGTTACGTCTTAGCCGATCGCATATATCGTTATACTGTTCTCTGATCTCGAGACCGCGCGTTTGTTCTTCCGGGAGTTTAAGCGACGCGGACTCGCGGCCGACGGCTGATTCGCCGCTTGTCGATTGTGACGGTATACTTCGTCGTGTATTGATTAATTGTTTGGCTACTCGGAGTTGCAGTCTTTCGTATTCTTCCGCTAGCTCACTGCCGCGCGCGATCTCTCCCTCGTCTAAAGTTACGATCTGGTGTTGTAATGCACGGAGTTCCTTCTCGACGGTTTCTAGACGTTCTTTAATTTGAAGCAAGTCGATCTCTTCCGAACAGCCTGATTGTTCAATGTCGTCGAGTTTTTTTTCGAGGCGTGTAAACTGGGCGATATAGTAGCTCCGGCGTCGACGCAAGACGGCAAGTTCGTTTCCGGTTGCCATTATTTTTTATGTAATTGATAATGAAATCGTTTGAACTTACTTCTGTTGGCGATTGTCCACTTTGTGGCAGGAGGCTGTGTGGTTGCGTTTCAACCACCGAATTATACCTCTTCAAAGGTGACGACCCTTTACGTTACTGACCTCGCTGGGGTGGTAACGCTTCCGCTGCTGGTTGTGTTGGATTCACGTGGCACTGTATGAGAGTGGGTGTCACTGGCGTGCACTTTTCACTTGACACAGTATCCGGCTCGAAGGACCATGTTTAATCGAGCTATCGCGGGGAGACGCGGTCGTTAGAATACGCGTCAACGAGAGTCGTAAATTCCCGTTACGATTAGAATAATCGACACCACGAATAGTTCGATCCCCGTATTTCGGTTAGGATAATCGGGGTGGTTGATGCGGTATAACACTGGAAGTCAGAGTTATAATAATGTATATTTCCAACACTTTATACAATCACACAAAGTAGTAACGCCGTTGATTAAGATACAGATAACGAGAGAAGAGTTAGTCTTGAATGAGAGAAGGAGAGCTTTAGGCGCTCTAGGCCCTTGAGAGTTATAGGAACTGTCGGAGTTCTGGATAAG
This sequence comes from Bombus affinis, assembly GCF_024516045.1. Taxonomy (NCBI): domain Eukaryota; kingdom Metazoa; phylum Arthropoda; class Insecta; order Hymenoptera; family Apidae; genus Bombus; species Bombus affinis. Next base: position 222,719 of record NW_026108879.1, on the reverse strand, counting down.
TGAGAGCCTTAGAAGACTCTAGGCCGTGTAGGCACCTTGAGAAATGATGAAGGAACTCAGAAAGATACAGGAACGGTGAGAGTTGTAGGAAATGTAGGAACTCTAGGCACCGTGAGAGACGATCAAACTCTAAAGTTTTATTCTAATGTGAATTTTTTTTTTTTTTTTTTTTTTTTTATTTATTAGAATATTTACAATCAATTCTCGTTGAGAATTTTCAGTAACTTAATTTGGCGTGATACAATGACATGGATTATAATAGCTTTATATTGTTGATTCTAGTAGGACTAAGGGTTTAATCTAGTGGGTATTTTCTTTTTAGTCTGCGGATCTGGTCCGTCGTGTCCAGTAGTTGGGTGACTAGTGGGTTGTGGTGGTTGTTGACTCTTGTGCTATATCTGCTTCTGGACTTGTGTATTTCGTATCTTGAGGTCTCGGTGGATTGTTTCGTTGGTAACATACCAGGGTGCATTTAATAGGGATCTTAGCGTTTTCGATTGGAAGCGTTGGAGTATTTCAATGTTGGAGTTACTTGCTGTTCCCCATAGTTGGATTCCGTAGGTCCAGACAGGTTTTATTACGGCTTTGTAGAGGGTTATTTTGTTCTGTATGTTTAGTTTGGAGCGTCGGCCCGTGAGCCAATAGAATTTTCTTAGTTTTTCCTTTAGTTGCTTTGTTTTTTCCGAGATATGTTCTTTCCAAGTTAGCCTCCTGTCCAGGGTCATGCCCAGGTATCTTACGGAGTCCTTGCTTGGGATTATTGTGTTGTTAATGGTAACCTGGGGGCAGGTTTGTTTTCGGAGCGTGAAGGTTACATGGGAGGATCTTTTTCGTTTATTTTAAAACCCCATTTTTGGAACCACTTTTCCATGGAGTCGAGACTTCGCTGGAGAGTGTATGAGGCAATTGCCGGGTCTGCGTGGGTAGCTAATAGTGCTGTGTCGTCGGCAAATGTTGCTATTGTTACCTCGTTTGATATGGGTAAGTCGGCAGTGTAGATGGAGAATAGTAGGGGTCCGAGGACACTACCTTGCGGTATGCCGGATTCTATTGGGAATGTTACGGAAGTGGCGCCTAGACATTTAACTATGAATTGTCTGTTGGTAAGGTAGGATTTTAAGATGGAGTAGTATGGGTGGGGTAGGATTTTTTTAAGCTTGTAGAGTAGCCCTTCATGCCATACTTTATCGAATGCCTGTTGGATGTCTAGGGATACGGCTGAGCAGTATATTTTCTTTTCAAGGGTTTGGCTGATCATGTGGGTTATGCGGCGGATTTGCTCTACTGTTGAGTGTTGTTTTCGGAAGCCGAATTGGTGATCTGGGAGAGTTTTCAATTCTTCTAGGAGTGGAAGGAGACGATTCGTGAGCATCCTCTCGAATAGTTTAGACAGGGTAGGTAAGAGACTGATTGGGCGATAGGAGCTGGCTTCATATATTGGTTTACCGGGTTTGGGGATGAGGGTGATTAGTGAGATTTTCCACGCCTTAGGAAAGTGTTCTAGGCGGAGGATGGCGTTGAAGATTGATGCGATGAGTGCGATCCCTTTTATGGGGAGTTCCTTGATTGCTTTATTTCCTATTAGGTCGTGACCTGCTGCTTTCTTGGGGTTTAGGCGACTGATTGCTTCTATGATCTCTGCAGAAGTGAAGGGTTGAATAGGAGGGGACATTTGGAAGGGAGTGTGCAGGTATTCGGTGACGTCCGCTGCAGCTATGGAGGAATGGGGTTGGAATACTTCAGTCAGGTGTTCAGCAAATATGTTGGCTTTTTCTATAGGGCTACGCGCCCATCCACCCTGCGGGCGGCGGATTGGAGGTATTATTTGTGGGGGGGCGCGTGAGTTTCCTGGAGGCTTTCCATAGTGAGTAGTTTGAGTCGGTTGTGGGGGACAGGCTGGCGAGATATTTGTGAAAACGGTCGTTATTGTAGTTCTTTATGGTTTTGGATAGTTTTCTAGTTGCGTTATTTAGTTTGCGTTTGTCCTCCGGTGTTCTATGGGTCTGCCATATCCTTCTTAGTCTACGTTTTTCTGCTATTTTTTTTTAATATGTACTGGGGGTATTCGTGATTGCTGATGGACGTTTTTGCCGGTGTGGAGACGCGGATAGCGTTTATTATGCTCGCATTTAGGTATTCCGTGGCTGCTTCGATTTCGTCATTGGTTTTTAGTGAGGTTGAGGCTGAAGTTGTGCGGGTAAAGACTTCTCTAAAGAGCTGCCAGTTGGTGTGTTGGTTATGAATGGAGCCATTAGGTGTATTCTCGATGATGGTTGAACTGACTGTTACTATCACGGGGTAATGATCAGAGGAGAGATCGGCCGAGGAATTGATTTGGACGTGTCTTGGCGAGATATTTTTGGTTATGAAGAAATCAAGGAGATCGGGTATTTTGTTTGTGTCGGTGGGCCAGTGTGTGGGTTCGTATGTGGTAAGGTAGTTGAGGTTGTTGGTTATTATGCTGTTGAGGAGGTTTTTGCCTCTTACTGTAACCAGTCTGCTACCCCATTGGGTGTGTTTAGCGTTATAGTCTCCTCCGGCTATATATCTGTTGCCCAGGGTGTCCAGGAAGTGGTCGAAGTATTCTTTGGCGATGGAGTGTCTGGGAGGGCAGTATACAGCTGAGGTGGTGATTGTACCATGATAGTCTTCTATTGCTACGTTTGTTGCTTGGAGGTAGTCTTTCTGGAATGGTGGAAGTTCGTAGTGCTTGATGTTTGCTTTGATTATGATTCCGGTGCCGCCGTGGGCCTTTCCGCTGGGGTGTTGGGTATGGTAGAACTTGTATCCGTTTATGTTCAGGTAGTTTTTGTCGGTGAAGTGGGTTTCAGATATGAGCATTATGTCGATTAGCTGGTGTTTTAGGAAGAGTTCTAGCTCAAGTTTGCGTTGCGCTAGACCATTGGCGTTCCACAGAGCTATGCGTCTTGGTTTTATTTTGTGTCTGGGCGTATTAATTTTTCCATTATGATTGTTAATAGCGATAGCAAATTGTTTATTTGCTCTGATTGTTTCTCTATTAGCTTTTCAAGTCTAGAGACGTTGTCTGTGTTAGGTGAGGTGGGGGCACTATTTTGGGGAGGATCCCTGTGGCTATTTGGTTTATTTTGAGTGCCTTGTACCGCTTGGGCATAGGAGTTTGAGGGAGTGGTGAGTTTGATAGGGCTGGGTGTTTGATTGGTTGGGGGGATTGGGATAACGGTGGATTTCGGCGAGCTGGGTGTTTGGTAATTTTCCTCTTTTGTTCTAAGTTTGGGGTATTTGCTTGAGTACAGAGTTTTGTAGGCTGAGCAGCCTTTGTAGTTGGCAGGATGATCACCTTGACAGTGGATGCACTTCGCTGGGGTTTTCGGTGATTTCCTGCACTGGTCGGTGGGGTGTGTACCTGCACATTTGACGCAGCGGAAGGTGTGGTTGCAGTATTTCTGTGTGTGCCCATATCTTTGGCACCTTTTGCATTGGACTATCTCCTTTTTGGTTTGCGGTGGTTCAAATTTAACGATGACGTTCATTATGCGACTGATATTGTAGATTTCCTTGTTGTTTGGTTTCTGTTTTAAATCAATGAAAAATAGGGATAGCGGGTCTTTTGTGACTCTATGCCTTATGTTGCTGACATTGGTGACTTCGTGGCCGAGTTTCGATAGTTCTATTTTTAGTTCGTCGATGTCTGCGGAGTGGTGGATGTTTCGTAGCACCACCCGAAAAGGTCTTTCTTCTTTGAGTTGCTAGGTGTGGAAGTTGGCGTTCAGGGCCCTGAGTGTCTTGGTGAGCTTCCTGTAAGCTTCTGGATTCGTAGGCAGAATTTTTACCTGATTGTTGGTTATCTTCAGGTTATAGTCCTCCTTGGAGATATCTCTCTCTAAGGACTTGGTCATTGTCTGGATGTCGATGATATCGTTAATAAATATTGGTGGGGGAGGGGAGCGTCTCTGTGCGTGGTGGTTAAGTGGTGAGCCTGCGGTTTCCATGGCATCGTTGGTGGATTCCAAAATTGCGAACCTGTTGTGGGTGTTAATTTGCGTTGGTGGATGTCCGTTCGAGTTTGTGTCTGCTGGTTCGGTTTTGCGTTTTTTCGCCTTATTGGCGTCGTTGGCACGGGGGGATATGCAGAATTTCTGCCACGGGGGGAGTAGCGCGGGGTAGTGATGGGTTTGGACAGGCGAGCCTGGTCGTGATTGTTGGGCCATCATCGAGCTAGCTATTTCAATATGAATAACTAGTCGTGAGGCTATGCGGCAGGGATCGGGTTGGGGTTAGGTGCGTAGGCTTTTCTTCTCTCTGGCGGATAGGAAACACTTGGGAAGATAGGAGCACGTTGTGTTCACTTTCGACGGTTGGGCGACACGTGTTGTTTTCGAACTTCACTGGGCACTAGAGGCACGCCTGCACGCTTCGGCACTCGACAGCGAACTGATTCTAATGTGAATGCGGAGGAAAGCTTGGTATGGGTGTGCCCTTTGAACGAAGAACGCGGATTCGTTGCTTACATTTTCAGTTAGTAAAGTGAGGGAAATAATCCGCGATGTCGATTGGTTGGGACCAATGTTAGGAAGGAAGAGAGGAGGAAGAAACCTCCTACCAACTTGGGTCCTAGGCGACATTGTTTATAGGGAAACTCAGATTTTCGGTTAGGTATATCTCCGCTTTCTTCGTTATTCTTAAGAGCACATAATAAACCCAAGGACCTTTCTAAAAACCGGCCGAAAACACTTCTGAAATTAGAAAGTCTTTTCTGGCAAACAGATGTGCTTAGACCATGTGTGCGAACAATGCAGCTAGAATTGCAACTTTATAGTGGGTCCTTGGGCCTATGGAGTGTTAGAAGGACGACAGGTAGACCGTTGGTTGGCAAGCCGCGCGGGATGGCGTGCAGATGTGTTGCGCGGCGTAACAATTATAATTACAATACGAAGTTGATGTGTACTTATTAACCGTGTACTATAACGAAACTTAAATCATACCATGATTTGAATATTATATCGCAGGTCTACTTTATTAAAGCTTATGTTTAAAATCAGCCATTGTTCCCTGACTTTGCATAAGCTAGGTTTTAATGCTTTGAGGACCTCGATGTACGAACCATTCCATGACTTAGGCAAAAGTCTATATACTTTAGTATATAGTACATAGATAGCGTATATACCTTCTAGATCTCTAAATCAATGCTTTTGCGTAGGAATTTGCATGGCGCGATCAAGATAAGCTGCGCTATCGTTATCCATGGGGAGAAAGCTACATCGACGCCATGCACCGCGTGGAACCGGTTATTGCTGAATTACAGAGATCCAACAACATCTTGGTCGTGTCTCATCAAGCTATTCTGCGCTGCATCATTGGCGTTTTCACAGATAAAAAACCGGAAGAGGTGCCTTACGCTGAGGTGCCACTGCATACCGTCATCCGAATCAGCAGCCAGGGTTACAATTACAAGGTGGACTTCTTCAAGTTACCCATAGAGTGCGTAAACACGATTCGCGTGAAGCCGAATAATTGTAGCGCGGACAGAACCGCGGACGATGCTCTGCTCACAGTCCCAGCACATTTCGACATACCGGATCCTTGGCGAAGTCTTGGCAGCGGACCCACTCCCGTACAACAACACTGAGAAACCGCTCGGAGATCCACGATTACGTCGAAAATTCGATGTCTGTTTGTTTGTAACCCCTGGAGCTTTCAGCAGTGATGTCTTCTTGGAATATTTTTGCTTTTGAATTCAGGCAGGGGATGAAGATTTGAAATATCATGCAAGTATGGATTGAATATATTTTTAGTACGTATATATGTATAAGTAGATCGCTTTAAGGTATCTTTAAGAAATACAGATTCGATGAGACGGAAGATGATGATATCGGAGTCAATTCTAGATAAATAGATTGGATAGATCGCGTGAAAGAAACGACATGTAAATTCAAATAATCGTTATCGATACTGGAAATTTATTTCTGAAATATTCTCATGAATTTTCTCATGAATCCCGAGAAACTTAGGTCGTTTCAACTTTGACTTGTTTATCGTCGAGTTCCGTTACCTTCGCGGGATGTACTCCGATTGTCATGTTTTTCCTCGTTGATTCTGTTCCCATTGGCAATAATTTAGTATCCTGCTGCTGGAGCCCTCTATACGTTATGTTTAAGCAGTTTAATTTTAATAATCACATACAAGTCAAATGTTACATTAACTCTAATATGTCGCAGATGACTATCGCAAGAAATATTTTAATTGTACATCGTAAAATTCAGAAAGACAGGCAATCTTTTAAATTGTAGGAATGCGAAACATGTCTTTCGTATTAAATTCTATTTCAAAATATTGATATAATATATACAACGAACACACGAAAGACAGTTTTTTTAGTATTGTACTATTTATAGGTGATAGAATTTTAGATTTATGTATTTTCGTTTGCCTAGTTCCTAGCACAACGATTGTAAGCCTTGAGATTTGGACGATATTAGGATTTTTATTACTGTAAAGTACAATTGAAAGATACTATATCGTAGCGTTATATAAAGTTTGACTATAAAACGGACCTGATATCATTGTTAACAAAGAAATAACGAATATTGTATTTTTCGAGTGTGTATGAGTGTTCGAACGATAGATGTATATTTCTACGCACAAAATTAGCGGTATACTGTGCTACGGTCTCATTAAGAAATGTCAAACATTCGAGCAAAGTATTTTTCTCTAAGAAGGAAAGCGCGAGAAATAATCAACAGAGGCGATTAAGAAAGAAAAAAATCGATATCGAATGGTGCCTGCTTCTGTCGATATACTGTTACGTTTCACTTAGAGTTATATTCTATCTCGTGGACCGCATAAACATGCATAATATTTTATTAGGCATCACGTGGAAATCTCCGAGCAATCTATTTATCCAGAACAAGCTCGAGGATTCGTAAAATGTGAATAGAATAAAAAATAAATAAGCCTTACGGAACTAATTTATTCTGAGATGAACTAAGTACGGCAGAGGGCAAATTAATTTTCTATACAAGTATACAAATGGCACAAGTTATCTAGTCCATTCATTGCTGAACATTCTGGCGTTCTTTCTTTTCTCTTTTGCTATGCGGGAATCGACATAAAAAATTATACAGCGTTCTAAATGTTAAGTCGTATTAATACCTTTTAAACTCCTTTGTTTGTTTGTTTTTTAATTGTGTATTGTATTTTCGAGCTATCGCGGGGAGACGCGGTCGTTAGAATACGCGTCAACGGGAATCGTAAATTCCCGTTACGATTAGAATAATCAACACCACGAATAGTTCGATCCCCGTATTTCGGTTAGAATAATCGGGGTAGTTGTTGCGGTATAACACTGGGAGTCACAGAGTTATAATAATGTATATTTCCAACACTTTATACAATCACACAAAGTAGTAACGCCGTTGATTAAGATACAGATAACGAAAAGAAGGATTATTCTTAGATGAGAGAAGAAGAGCTATAGGAGCTCTAGGCCCTTGAGAGCTGTAGGAGCTGTCGGACTTCTGAATACTGTGAGAGCGGTAGGAGACTCTAGGCCGTGTAGGCCTAACATAACTTCCGCAATTAACATTCAATGACTCGTGTGTATGACTAGAATGATTCAATAGAAACAGGTACAGCTTTGAATAAGTTTGACTAGATAAAAAGTGATTATCAAGTAAACTGCGAACATGCATTTGTGAGAAACTTATGAACGTACGTAATATGCAAAAATATATAAAGTACGCAAAATAGAGTAGTCGTTAGAATATTTAGTAAAGCAAGTTTCTGCTTAGGTTGCATTCCTTCAGCAGTATCCATAAAAATATGAATTTGAATAAATATTCGCAGTTTACTATTCAAGACCCTGATGGAAGCTTAGACAAAGTCTTAACCACAAATCTTAAAAAATCAGCAAAAGTACAAATATTTCATAAAGTTTCACCATTGTTTCAATGAGAAACGACGAGATTCAATAAAATCCCGTCAGTATCCATTTTAAATGCCCGAGTATCCATTTGGCAGTATAATCCCCAGTATCAATTTGGCAGTATAATCTCTTTGTTTACTCGCCAAATGGAGGTCCAAGCTTCTCAGCATTCTGTCTTGAATCTCCTGGTCGTGAGACGAAGTACTTTTCCATAAACCAGTTCTACAATGCGCCATTCTCGGCTCGTTCCTCGAATAAATCCCCAGACGAAAGGCAGAGTAATTCGATTGAGACGACTTCGAGTTTACATCCCATTTCGTTTCGGGAACAACATTCTTCATGAACCCCACTGTAGCTCTGCGACAGGTGTCATAACCCAACAGTTGAATCTTTTTACCGTGAATCGCGTCGAATTGAGGCTTATTTAATTTGCTGTTAGTCACTCGGTTCATGATTGTTTCAACGGAGTCGGGTGTTCCGGGAAGATTCTCGAACACTTTGCGAAGGACTTCATTTGTCAGGTCTTCCTCGCTGCTGGACTCACCTGACGAAAAGTTCTAGGTGTTAACTTTGTGTCTGGTTGAATTAACTGTAAAAACGTAAAAAGGCAGAACGAGGCACGAAAACTGTTACATATCGATTCCGGTTTGTAAACCAATTTTAAAGAATTATTATTTTCTATGATAGTAACAAAAAATCAAAATCAGTAAAAATATCGATTTCCACGTCCATTATGTTTTGATTCTATACTTTGTACGGTTCTGCCTTCTTTACATTACAAAAACAATATTTAAAAAATTGTTTGCTAATATCATAACTACATCACAAGATATTTGTTTGTTTCATTATTGTAGTATCGGAAAAAAGGACAGGATTAGGATAATTTAGATTTGTAAAATTCTCCTAATACTATTTATTTAAGATAAATAAAAATAACAGAGATTAATTGGACAGAGAACGATAAATGTTCAACTTGAACTAAAACACAAAAGTCTTATTCCACTCAAATCACTCTGTAAATGAAACATTTAAGTGGGGTATAAATTACTCCGTTCTATAGTATTTCAGGGTTAAGGTTTCAATAAAAATTGATTTACGAATAAAAGAAAGATATGCTCGTGTTGCATCGTAGGTACTACGCGGTCGTAAATCCTATTCGCCGCCATGTAGCCGGAATGAAAGCAATACCATTAGCGATACTAACAGCCTGCCTTATTTGGGTGCTGGCGATTGTTCTGTCGATGCCTGCTGCTCTTTTCTCTCACGTGATGAACGTCGACATAACAACTAACTCCAGCATCCACATCTGTAACCCTTTCCCCGTGGAATTAGGCGAGTATCTCACACGCTGAAATATTGGACATTTCTCCGTGTTTTCATTTCACACCCACGAAGTCGTATTAATTTATTTCTCGTTCTGAAACGCAGGGGCAAGCTATAGGAGAGGGGTGGTGCTGTTCAAGTTCCTGGCCTATTACATCATTCCCCTATTCATCATATCAGCATTTTATTTTCAAATTGCACGACACCTTCAACTGTCCACCAGGAACATGCCCTGCGAATTATCTGCAATGCAACGGCTGGAGCAAATTCGATCACGCAGAAAGGTTGAGTGAATCGATATTATTATGAAATTATACAATTTTCAAGTAAATCTAATTTTGACACAAAAGTTCTATATTTGGTATACAAATATTTGGTATACAGGTATACCAGTGAAAAGGTGTAGAACAGAGATATTGAAATTGCTACCTGTATGATATTTTTATGAAATTACACTGCTTATATATGCAGTCAGCTTGGAAATAAATTTAAATTGTAATAAATTGTTACTTAGACTGTGATGTAAATTGAGTTATAGCTATAAATTATTTACTTTGAAAAAATTTCACGCTCATCATGTACCCGAGTAACAAGGTGCAAGAAGAAGCGGAATTAATTTAGCGCAAATCTCGAGTCGATGGTGCAATTGTTATAAACTATACTTTACTTACGCAATCTTCGATACGATCAATAATAAGATTATGTAATACGACCTTAAGCCAATATACGGTTAAGCATCGATGAAACAAGTCTAGTCCAACAACTAGAAGAAGGCGTTCCATAACTTCCGGGATAGAATGCTTTTGTGTTTTAGTTCAAGTTGAACATTTATCGTTCTCTGTCCAATTAATCTCTGTTATTTTTACTTATCTTAAATAAATAGTATTAGGAGAATTTTACAAATCTAAATTATCCTAATCCTATCCCTTTTTCCCGATACTACAATATCTATAATAAGATTTCGCAGGTATCTGCCTCAGATCGATCGCGACCTTAGCAGATTTAGTCATCGCTCAATTGATCCTGTAAATATGCTTTCAACGTCTCGACACCGTTGTCGTTAGATAATACGCCTTTGCCCCAACTTTTGAAATATTACGTTAAATAAATTCTCAAGTTCGATATTTAACTTCTTTCGCAGAAGTCTTTTTTATCAGAAAGATAAATGGAGATTAGCTGGAAGAAAACGTCGCCAAGAGAAATAGTCTTTTCACAGCCGAGGAACAAATCTGGGAAGAGTGCAGGCGTTCTAGCATCTACGAAAAATAAAGAGGCGATAACTCGTAGTCGTTCGAGCGAATGGATCATTTTGATTCGCATACAGCGTGTCTTGGTATGGATTGCCAGCGGATAGTAGTTAAATCGAATCTCTCGTCCAGGCGTAATTCTCAGCCGTTATCTAGAGGTGATTTGTCATCGCTGTATTTATAGGCCAATCGATTATATTATTTGTCCGAATTGTTCCATGAAATTGTATTAATCTCGAAACTCTATTTTCACGAAACATAGCTACCGTTATTACTACTACGAAATGGCTCTTTGTTATCAAAATGGAATAGAGAACGGTTGAATGCATTTGACGGATGAAAACATTGGAAAAGTAGAAGTAAGAACCGTGGTTATTGAAGGTTCTGTCGTATCTTCGCTAGACACGCTTCGATGCCACCTTCTATCGAATTAGTCGAAGTGAATCAGAATATCGAGCCGCCTGTGAAGTGATTTTTAAATCAGACAACAAAGACTTTCTGTTATCGAGTATTTTAATACACTGACTTGGTGTATTAGATCAAGCCATTGTACTCACGTTGCATAAAAAGGAATACATTTCGATTGAAATAATAATTGGTCGAAAGACTTGATCAAATATGCGAACGATATTCATCTTAAATTGTGTACGAAGTTTTCAAATAAATTATTGTTTTATATACAACAGAAACGAGGAAGACGTAGAGTTGGCTCGTTGAAGAAACTTCATTGGTCATTGATACGTCGATGTACTTTAAGATGATCGACCGTCACTTTTCATTCAAATACAATACGGAAAGTGAAATTGGATTACATGCTAAAGATATTGCCAGAGAATATCCCGATCTATAATGATTTATAATTAGCATTCTATCCCGGAAGTTATGGAACGCCTTCTTCTAGTTGTTGGACTAGACTTGTTTCATCGATGCTTAACCGTATATTGGCTTAAGGTCGTATTACATAATCTTATTATTGATCGTATCGAAGATTGCGTAAGTAAAGTATAGTTTATAACAATTGCACCATCGACTCGAGATTTGCGCTAAATTAATTCCGCTTCTTCTTGCACCTTGTTACTCGGGTACATGATGAGCGTGAAATTTTTTCAAAGTAAATAATTTATAGCTATAACTCAATTTACATCACAGTCTAAGTAACAATTTATTACAATTTAAATTTATTTCCAAGCTGACTGCATATATAAGCAGTGTAATTTCATAAAAATATCATACAGGTAGCAATTTCAATTTCTCTGTTCTACACCTTTTCACTGGTATACCTGTATACCAAATATTTGTATACCAAATATAGAACTTTTGTGTCAAAATTAGATTTACTTGAAAATTGTATAATTTCATAATAATATCGATTCACTCTACCTTTCTGCGTGATCGAATTTGCTCCAGCCGCTGCATTGCAGATAATTCGCAGGGCATGTTCCTGGTGGACAGTTGAAGGTGTCGTGCAATTTGAAAATAAAATGCTGATATGATGAATAGGGGAATGATGTAATAGGCCAGGAACTTGAACAGCACCACCCCTCTCCTATAGCTTGCCCCTGCGTTTCAGAACGAGAAATAAATTAATACGACTTCGTGGGTGTGAAATGAAAACACGGAGAAATGTCCAATATTTCAGCGTGTGAGATACTCGCCTAATTCCACGGGGAAAGGGTTACAGATGTGGATGCTGGAGTTAGTTGTTATGTCGACGTCCATCACGTCAGAGAAGAGAGCAGCAGGCATCGACAAAACAATCGCCAGCACCCAAATAAGGCAAGCTATTAGTAGCGCCAATGGTACTGCTTTCATCCCGGCTACATGGCGCCGAAGAGGATTTACGACCGCGTAGTACCTACGATGCAACACGAGCATATCTTTCTTTTATTTGTAAATCAATTTTTATTGAAACCTTAACCCTGAAATACTATAGAACGGAGTAATTTATACCCCACTTAAATGTTTCATTTACAGATGGCTGTTGTGCGTGTATTTATTACTGTTGAGAAATGGTTGTTATTTATACGTTCCGAGCTGTCTCGTGCAACAAATGTACCAACTGTAATATTAATATGTTGGCAAGATAGAAATCTTAGATTATATATAGATTTCTGTTTTACAATTTATTTATTATTTTATTTTATTTGCTTTATTACTAAATTTATTACTATTGGACAAGGGTGTTTAACGCCTTCTGTTTTATTAAACGTCACTAACGATACTAATTCAAATATGCAGATAGATCCTGATAATTATTTGACATGGAAGAAATCAAAATTATTTAGCAACGTATCGTTTGTTGGAAATAAGCGTTGTGTTAATAAAATGATATGTAATTTTCAATATAGCGTTAATTGGATTGTTTATAAATGCAGTATTGCAGGGTTAAGATTAAATGATGTCTGATTAAATGAATTCTTCAGTTATACTTTATTTTAACGTTGAACTTTCTTATTAATGTAAATTAATTGATTTTCTTAATAGCGAAAAGGAAATTGGACGTTTGAGATTTCATTTCGATTACTGATTAAAGAGTCGATTGGTCCATTAATGGGGCGGAACTTCACTAAAGTTAGGACGACCAGCCTATCCCTGAGACAACAATTTCCTCAACCGTAACTGGGTTTGACAACTTACCTCTCGGCTGATAACGCGGTCAGAGTGAAAACTGAGACACCGACTGAAATATCCTTGACGCACTCCGATAATTTGCAAACTGTCTGTCCCCACGGCCATGAATCGAATGTGAATATAACAGACGTGAGTGGTACACTCGTTAGGATCACCTGAAATAACCGAAAATTAAAATTAAAAATATACACGTGTATTTTATTGTATTGTATTTCCACGGTCAATTGTACTCGTGTTATTCAATCTACCCTTTATCGAAATTTTATTCGAATATTTTTCTGTACTTTTGCGAAATTTAATTGAATTCTACGAATATATGGGAAACGTTTTAAAATCTGTTTCGTTGAAAACCCTTTATCGAAATTTTATTTGAATATTTTTCTGTAATTTTGCGAAATTTGATTGAATTCTACGAATATATGGGAAACGTTTGAAAATCTGTTTCGTTGAAAACGACGCCTTCGACATTTCGATAGGTGAGAGCGATAAAATAAACAATACTTGATATTATATTTGTACGGCATCGAGCATATAGTAAAATTATTAGGAAAACATTTATCAGGATTCATTGTTATCGAGAAAATTAAAATAAAAACAATCCGCGATTATGATACAGAAAAATCTATTAAAATTATTCGTGATGAATTCACATCCCACGTCCTTTTATCATACTGTGTAACGTTCACTCAATTTGCGAAAAAAAGATTCCCTCATTAACTCGCTAAATTTCGTCTGTAATACGGACGTCTCTGATGAATTTCGAGATAAAAGGGGGATATTAACAGGAACGTTTTGTATTGAATATTATAATAAAAAATGTAGATTAAGCGAATTTTCTGCAATTTCATGCGGGATGTACAAATTTCGTCGTATGATCGAACACTCAATTATGGTGTTGCACTTTTTTCTCAGTGTTAATCGTGAAATACACATTTTCTTTTTGTTTAAGCATGATCGTTCGAACACTATAATCGAGAAAATATTTATTTATGATTTTCACAGATGATATCGTATGGATCGCATTAATCTTTGATTATTCTCCGTCCGGCTATAAATTGTCCATGGATCAAGATGTATAGCTACATATATCATAAAGTAAGCTCGATATCCACGAAAATAAGCGCGTTTATAATCGAACTCGCTATTGGTCCACGATTACGTGTCCAGAACAACGGAATTTTAACGTCTGATTCAAGGTCTCATATAGCATGTGCTTCTTTTAGAAATTATTTATGAAAATATTTGAATATTTCTAGATGTTCTGTCGCGCAACACATCTGCACGCCATCCCGCGCGGCTTGCCAACCAGCGGTCTACCTGCCGTCCTTCTAACACTCCATAGGCCCAAGGACCCACTATAAAGTTGCAATTCTAGCTGCATTGTTCGCACACATGGCCTAAGCACATCTGTTTGCCAGAAAAGACTTTCTAATTCCAGAAGAGTTTTCGGCCGGTTTTTAGAAAGGTCCTTGGGTTTATTATGTGCTCTTAAGAATTACGAAGAAAGCGGAGATATACCTAACGAAAAATCTGAGTTTCCCTGTAAACAATGTCGCCTAGGACCCAAGTTGGTAGGAGGTTTCTTCCTCCTCTCTTCCTTCCTAACATTGGTCCCAACCAATCGACATCGCGGATTATTGCCCTCACTTTACTAACTAAAAATGTAAGCAACGAATCCGCGTTCTTCGTTCAAAGGGCACACCCATACCAAGCTTTCCTCCGTATTCACATTAGAATAAGCTTCAGTGTTTTCCATCGTCTCTCACGGTGACTAGAGTTCCTGCATAACTCTCACCGTTCCTATATCTCTCAGAATTTCCTACCACTGTCAAAGATCTAACGCCTAACTTCTAACATTAAGTCTCATACCGTGCTACTTTCATATCTATATGATCGCAGCGTGATAAGTTATTAAGTGTTTATATCTACTCAATCGTGTATACTAAGTGTTGGAAATATATATTTTAACTCTGTGAGCCACAGTGTTATCATACCTGAATCACCCCTATTATCTTAATCGAAATACGGGGATCGAACTATTCGTGGTGTCGATCATTCTAATCGTAACGGGAATTTACGACTCCCGTTGACGCGTATTCTAACGACCGCGTCTCCCCGCGATAGCTCGAAAATACACTAGAGATTTTTATGAACGTATTACGTGTGTGATAGAAAAAATTTTGAAATTTCGTTACTAGACCATTATGATCATATTGATAATATATGTAACAAACTAAAAAACATGTATAGAAGTTACAAGATATTTATTTCAAGCATACAATTCACAGAAATCGCTATATCATATAAAAATATATTGTATTATACAAGAATAATTATACATTTCTAGGAGACTTAAATTCTTCTATATTATATGTGATAATAAAGAGTAATGTCTGCGTATTTGTACGATATAATACATTTTATCAATATAACCACGACAGTCGGTAAAGACAATAAAACTGTCATAATATATATCCAGACAAATTTTCTACGATGGGCCCTCAGATGCTTTCGTGCGTTATCGTACCTACTTACATTCTACGCGAAATCGATGACGGAGAAAGTACCGGATGTTCTGATGTTCGCTCGCGACAGATTTATACGCGCGATCCGACAGTCTGAATAAATTCGATATATTGCCGGGATACAAATGACATGGGGTCCTAGCAACATTTTCCGATTGACGGGAAATCGAAATGTAAAAAAAAGGATCCCGACGAAGGAAGGAAAGATTTTTCTCATCTATATTCGGAATATTCATGGATTGTTAGTTTTTACCATTCCAGCTTTGTCGCAATTTATTTCCAACTTATTGGACATTCATTTTGATTTATTATATATATTTAGACGCGGAATACAATGGGTAGCAGATGGCTTTTTCAAGATGTATGAATCATAACCACAAGAAGTACAATTAAATATTTATCCCTTCCGTGTTAGTAAGCTGATGAATCTTTTGATTGTGGCTTGCAAGAATAATAGTAGATTAGTTTAATTCTACCCAGTTAATTATTCATGTAGAAATATGTTTTTACAAAATTTATGCTATGAAATTTTGAATACATTTTATATTTTACGAGAGGAAACTTTCGACACGTCTTGTCCATCTGAACGTTTCTCAAACGTGCACGAAATCTTTTTCCATTTTATTCGACGTCAGAGATCCTTTTTTTTAACGTCGGTCTTAAATGATACATTAGAGATAATATATACACATATTGTACTTTCTTACCAAAATATCGCCCAGAGCCAACGAAAATATGTAGATAGTGGATGTATTTTTTGCAGCCGAATCTGCACCCAATGTAATCATCATCAGTCCGTTCCCAAATACACCCACTATCAGGATTATTAAAAATATCCCAGGTACTATGTAGGTTTCCGGGCGATGGATGTATGGAATGTACCCACTCTCCTGGACCAGGCTCGTCACATTCGAATTCAAAGCCATCTGTAAAAGAATAAATCCACGTCTATGCGTTATGTATGTAACTATGCGTTATGTATTTTATTTTCATTTTCAAACGTTGTATAAATAAATAAGTCTCTTTTATATTTATCATTCAAAATATTTTAGTTGGAAATGGAAAGGAATAAGCCTTGCGCTATAGTGTGATTTTTCATTTTCCGATACGCCGTTCCTTTTGTCCCATGCAAAACCCACGCGTCCATATCTGGATGCTCGATAACGAACCGCGGCACAATAAAAACTAATCAGATCGATCGCGTTGCTATATGACCTTTCTACCATTTTAAATTGATATAAACTCAACGACAGCGAGAACTTCGAACGCTGCACGGTACGGCATTTAGATGAGGATTTAGGACAAAAATCAGAATTTGCTGGCCGCGTTCGCACGCTTGCGGGCTACGTTTGCACGTCTGCAGGCCACTTTCTCAGCTTCTACAGTGCGGCGTTTGAATGAGGATTCGGGACAAACATTTTAAAAATATATATAATATGCAGTTTTCCAGAAACTTAATATCAGGGAATTCGATGTGAATAAAAGTCTGTTTACCAAATATCCCTTAGTATTTTCCCTACTTCCTGGTTCAGTTCAAATATTATAATTATTTATTGTTTTTGTCTAGTCTCTTTTCCTAAATTAAAAAAAATAAGATTTTTTGTCAGATATTATAAACATCTAGTAAAGAACAGAGTTTTTATGTAAAAAATTTTGTTGAGACAAGTGTGGTAAAGAATCAGCCTGCGTGACGCTGTTGAGAACTGTTCGACTCGAAAATGCTCGTCGATGCTATTTCGAAACTTCATATTCTGACGAGAAATCAATACAAAAGTAATTAGAATAGAAGCTACTATAATAGAAGCTACAAATTGTTTAGAAAGTCAATTTTCCATGGAAAAAGGTCACTATTGTTGACATGTATAGCAGCAGTCCTCAACTACCTAATGGTGAAATGAACGAATGGTTCAATATAAAAATTTACAGCTGGAAAGATAATTCCAGATTGACTATCATAATGTAAGGGTTTATAATGTAAAGTAGCAGCATTCAAAAGAACAAATAATTCTGAAGGCAAGCTGAATACGTAATTCCAATTTCTAAAAGTTTTTTCAGTTTCGTACCAATATAGACGACTGTTATCGAAAAAATTTTTCAGAAGTCGAACAATGAAAGTTGATAGAGTTGGTCAGTTTAATTTCCACGTGAATCGAATGTGTAATAGATGTCCTGATACCAATCGAATACTAACGATATCGCTTTAACGATACTTGAAAAGGAGTTCTAGCTCTTCTAATGAAGTAAAACGCAGATACACACGAATTAATGAAATCTCGTTCTACATCGTTTGATTTCCAAAGGAATTTCTTATCTTCTTAGGAAACAGTGTTTTATACGTAGTAACGATACCATCGATGAACGTATGTGTAAATTTCACGAGCTGAGTCGCGTATCTTGCACGATCGTATTCTTCGAAACTTTATGGCTCCCCATAACGATTCTCCCGTCTGTGAAACTACGTATTGTCTTGCTTCGTTACCGGCGAAGTTAAACGTGGTGTCGAAGTGATATTTCACGGATTTGATAAATAAGAGAAATGGAACGAAATCGATTGCGTTCGAAAGAAATTGCACCATCTGAGTTTAATTTATCCACGTCGCAGAAGCGCTGAAACCTCGTTATTTCACAAACATTTCCAACGATTTCATCACGCTTTCGTGATTTCGTGACTGGTAATATATTCCTTTCGATTCCCTGTTTGTAGAATTTTACGAAGATCTCTGCAGCTTCAGCGCGATGTTCCATGTCCCATGAATCAGACTAGATTTACGCCTGAACTTCGTGAACGAGTTTGAAGCGAATACAACGTGTGACGAGTTTCGTGCCATGCGTTAAAAGAGTCCAACTTAGTTTTCAAACAGTCAGTGAAACGTAAAGCAACCCTGGCCATGGTATAAAAGGATATACAGGGTGTTAAAGCTGTGGACGATATTTATAGGATTTTATATATTACATGTCAAACGTGAAGGTAATGAAAAAACGCTTATATAGAAAAATATTATTCGAGGCTTATTTTTTAATATACATAGTTGGTTAACGAATTATTTTCGAAATAAATATTTATCCAGGATAGTTATTCGAAAATCATTTTAAATTCACCGATAGCTGCATAGATCGATGAATCAGCTGATGAAACTTTCTCTTCATTCTATTCACATCTCGCGTTTCTCATTTTGAGTCAAATAGAAATTAAATATATAACAATGGTAATTCTATCGTCGTTTATTTTCTCAGGAACAAGGGACGTAAAGTTCGAGTAAAATAAAGAGAAAAAGCCGTAATTCATAAATTTTTACCGCAAAATTCAATTGTTTATGAATTGAAAAATAAGCTGTAAATCTTTTTGTGTGAGGTGATGGGCGTGATAGGTCTAGAATAATCACTCGTATCGTTAACAATAACAATTTATTAGTTTATGTTCGTGATATACACTCGTGCGTAGAACACGCGATACAATTATCGGTTCGCGGTTGCAAGTTCGAGCTCGGTGGGATACGTTTCGCGGTGCGATTCACGTCGGAACGATTGTACCAGATGTCGAGAAGTTCGGATTCGCTATTACGGCCAACTACCAACGGTCACTTCGGAATGGCGTCTCTCGCTCGTCTCGCGGCTCACGACAGAATTGAATGAATTTGTGTCGCGATGATGCTCCTTAGGAAAACTGTGCTTGGGTGTGTCTAAGGATACGAAATCATCGGATTCGTTGAGAAAAGCGTTAGTTCAGAGGGTGAGGGAAATGGACGTCGCTGTCAATTGGCTAAATCGTGAGTTGGTGGTTGGAAAGAGATGGCAACTGCCCTTGAGAGAAAGTTGCTAGCGAGGAGCGTCGTACGTGAGGAAAAGCAGATTTCCGTAGTGGGTGGTATGTGTAGGGACTATTGAGACAAAGGCTATCTGTTCCTTTAGAGAATCTTAGCTGCATGGATCCTAAGATTTATTGCGGGTCCTTAGGCTCGCTGTAAATATTCGGAGAGAGTGTATCGACATCTGGCAATCATCTGTTCGCAAGGTAGAGTCCTTGTGTAGCGAGGCACGGGAGAGAAACCGTTGGGAAGTTTGCTGTCGAGTGCCGCTACAGTACCCCCTTACCAGTGACAACGTTTATCTTTTTTTCTTACATCTCGCAGGTAGTTATGACCTATTATCTTATCGCAGACCCGCCTGAAAGCGATCAGGAAAGCGAACTCTCCTGCCCGCGCGCGTGGTGTGATGAACTCCTGAGTCATCTTCGCTTTGCTGTGCCTGCTCGGCGTTTTGCGTAGTCGTGGTTTTGCGCGGTATAAACGTAACGAGGGTTTCTGCGCTGGTTTCTCGTTGCTGTTGTTCAATGTCGTCGGATACAATAAAAGCGGGTTTCAAACGATCTATGGAGACTATTACGTTTTTATTGTTTATTTTGACGGTGAAGGTCTTTGTTCCACGCTGTATAACCTGGTAAGGTCCGTCGTAAGGCGGTTGTAACGGGCCACCGCTCGCGTCGTGGCGTACGAATACGTATGGTGATGTTTCGAGCTCGCGGAACACGAAAGTTTTCTTGTCGCCGTGTCGCGTAATCGAACGAGGCCTGATTTTCTCAATTCGCTCCTTTAAACGGTTCGCGAATTCCGAGTTGGGCTGTTGCTTTGTCGGTGCGAAAAATTCTGTCGGCAATCGTATGCCGGTGCCGTAAACCATTTCAGCGGCCGTCGCGTTCAAGTCCTCCTTGATAGCGGTTCTTATGCCAAGTAAAACAATTGGTAGGATTTCTACCCAGTTGCTCGTATTGTGACATTTTATTGCTGCCTTTAATTGCCGATGTAAACGCTCTACCATCCCGTTGGACGCGGGGTGATAGGCTGTCGTGCGTAGATGCTTAATGCCGAGCAACCGGCACAGTTCGTTAAATAAGTTTGATTCGAATTGGCGTCCTTGGTCGGTTGTTATTTTTGCAGGCACGCCAAAACGAGCTATCCATGTAGAAAGGAGGGCCGAGGCAACGGTTGTCGCTTCCATGTCGGCGATGGGGATGGCTTCAGGCCAACGCGAGAAACGGTCTATGCACGTTAGACAATATCGGTAGCCTTGCGAATATTGCATCGCGATAATGTCTATGTGTACGTGCTCGAACCGGCCTGCTGTTGTTTCGAACGTTCCGACGGGTGAGGATACGTGCCTGGTGACTTTGCATCGTTGACACGGGATACATTGTCGTGCCCAAGTCCGGCAATCTTTGTTTACGGACGGCCAAATGAAACGCGACGTCACCAACTTTTGCGTGGCACGTATCCCTGGGTGGGAAAGTCCGTGGAGCGAATTGAATACGTCGCGCCGCAAAGATTTCGGTACGTACGGTCTTACAATGTCGGCTGATACGTCGCAGTATATTTCTGCGTCGTAACCGGGAAAGCGTATCTTCTTTAACCGTAACGCGGTTGTACCGGAGTTGACGATATCGCTTAGTTCGTTGTCGTTTTCTTGCGCGGCGGCGAGAGTTTGATGGTCCACGGCCTTCCCTATTGCTTCGATGCGCGACAGAGCGTCGGCTACGTTATTATCTAGCCCCTTTATGTAACGTATATCTGTGCTGAATTGACCGATGTAGTCTAGGTATCGGAATTGTCGCGGCGAACACTTTTCTAACTTTTGTCTGAACGCGTAGGTAAGAGGTTTGTGGTCGGTATATACTACGAAGTTTCTGCCTTCTAAAGCGTGTCGGAAGTGTTTGATTGCGGTGTATATTGCGAGTAGTTCGCGATCGTACGCGCTATATTTTTGCTGCGCGGGGGTCAGAGATTTCGTAGCGAACCCTAGCGGTTGCCATTCGCTATTCGCGTGTTGTTGTAATACCGCTCCCACGGCGTAGTCGGACGCATCTACCGAGAGGCTGATAGGCGCACCTGGTATCGGATGCGCCAGCATCGTGGCATCCGCGAGAGCGCGTTGCGATTCGCGAAAGCTGTTATCCGCCTGTTCCGACCACTCTATGGGCGCGTTGCCCTTTTTCGCGCCTTTTAACAAATCATTGAGCGGCTTGAGTGTTTTTGCGGCCCCCGGTATAAAACGTCGGTAGAAGTTTATCATACCGAGGTACCTACGTAGCTGCTTAGCGTTCGCGGGTTTCGACAATTTTATAATCGCTTCGACGCGTTCGGGCGGCGGTTTAATTCCGTCGGAGTTTACCGAGTATCTGAGGAAAGTAATTTCGTGCACGCCGAATTCGCATTTCGTGGGGTTTATCACGACGCCGTAATTATTGAGGCGGTCGAACAGAATTTTCAAATGTTCGCGATGTTGACTTTCGTCGTCCGATGCTATTAGGAAATCATCGATGTACGCGTAGACGAAATCGAGCCCACGTGTGATTTCGTCGACGAATCGCTGACATGTTTGCGCGGCGTTCCGAAGCCCAAACATCATGTTTGTTGCTTCGAAGAGGCCGAACGGTGTTGCTATCGCGGTTTTTTCGATGTCCTCGGGCGCGATCGGAATTTGATGGTACGCGCGGACGAGATCGATCTTTGAGAAGATTCGCTTACCAAACAGATAATGCGCGAAGTCTTCGATATGCGGCGGTGAGTACCTGTCGGGTACGGTGCGGGCGTTCAACGCGCGGTAGTCGCCGCATGGTCGCAGGTTTCCGTCCTTTTTCGGCACTACGTGCAGAGGTGATGCCCACGGGCTTTTCGATGGTCGCATCACACCCTGCTCGATCATGAGCTCGAATTCCTCCTTTACCTGTTTAAGTCGATCAGGTGCGAGACGGCGGGGTTTGTTGTAGACCGGCGGGCCAGGCGTGGTTTCGATGTGGTGTACCACGCCGTGTCGAGTCTTCTCTTTTCCAAAAATCGGTGGGCGGGTGAGGTCCGGGAATTCTGCCAGGAGTTGGTAATATGGTGATTCGCCGATAATGGTCTTAACGGACACTTCGTCTGTCGTGTCGGTGTATCCCCTCGATGACATTCGAGTTGCCGTGTCGGTGAGGCTTTTGTTTCGCACGTCCACGAGCAACCCGTAATGGCTTAGGAAGTCCATGCCGATGATGGGGGTTTGCACGTCGGCTACCGTAAAGTTCCATCTGAATGCTCTGCGTAGGGACAGGTTTAGCTCCATCGCTAAAGTGCCGTACGTTGCGATGCGCGTCCCATTGGCAGCGAATAGTTCATACGGTGTTTTCTTTACGTCCGTGGATAGCCTGCTTCGGGGATAAACGCTGATATCAGCACCGCTGTCAACTAAGAATGAAGTCTTCGTTCTCTGGTCCAGAACAAAGATGCGGCGAGATCCTAAGCCGTTGTCGTTCGCCGCTTTTACGGACGGCTGGTGTCGTTTCCCGACTTCCACTTACAAGGGGCGTTACATTTCCTGGCGCGATCGCCAAACCTCGCATGATAGAAGCACATTCCGTCCTGGCGCGGGTTATCTCGCGAACGCGAACGGCGGCGGGGTCGGGTGAGAGAATTCGAGCGTCTTCGTGGTCGACGATGCCTGTCGATTCTCATAGCCTTCATTCCGTCTAGCGCCATATTTTGACCTGTTGAATGATACACTATAAATGTCGCCCACTTTTCCTCATCATCTTGTTACAAGTATCGTGTTAAAGATGTAGTCCTCAAAGTGTTTTTTTAATCGTCTACAATCCCAGATGAAAGGAGAACTATCGTATTACGTTCTCTTAGAGCAATTGAAAAATAACTCTCATACTTGCGATCGAAACATTCAATCTGCTAGTTTCAGACCCGTTAATGGCACCAGTACCATGCCCTCGACATTCGGAATATGGTAGGGTGAAATTGAATTACGGTTTTGGAATTTCTCGATCGCAAAGAGAAATGATCGTGATAGAAGGAGTATACCTTGTGTCAGACTCTATCAGTTGAAGTAAATTTACGGAAAACAGAATGCCACGGAAATGTGTCAAGTTTGACATAATCCAATCACATAGATTATTAGAAATATTATAATTATTAAAAATGTAACTCCCTCCGATAATGCACTAGTAAAATCATCTTGTTCCGGTATGCAAGCGATACACAATTTTATAAACTATACTATTATTATTATACTATTCTTTGCATAAGTAAAATACACAAAATTTGGCAAATATCGACAGGCATTTAGAAATCGCCCTACTACTATAGCTCGCACACGGAATTAAAAGGATTGTCATTGCATTCATAGTTGCAGTAGTATTTGCAATAATTGATATTAATGACGTTATGCGAATATTATCCGCCTTGTCGCTGAAAGTGATTATTCGAAATTGCTTCGGACTGAAATGCCGTGAATTCGTTGCGACAGAGAGTAACAGGTGTCATGTTGTAAATACAACGCAGCGGGACGCGACTAAATGTAATTTTATAATAACGACAATCCTGGTCGTACTCGCGACGAGCGAAATGGCGATTGCGATGCGCAGATTTAACGTTGTAAAAATACGTCTGTCATATACATATTCTATGGTGTGCCACGATCAACGGACTGAAACCGATTGCCGATGAAGTATGGCCGAAAAATGGACGATGTATGTATAACTACGTTTCAACGATCTATTCTAATGGGCCACGCAAATTCATTCACGTTCAAATTCGACCAGTCGTGCGAAAAACGCGATTTTATTCTTTTATTCTTAAAGGCGATAATCTGGTTTCATGTATAGAATCAGTACACAATAAAAGCAGCTGATATTACGATATTGATTTATCGTTTTCACGAGTGTTGGATTCTCTGTACCTGTTATAGGAAATTTGCCCAGTTTGATATTATACACGGATATACGATACAGAAAAATTAATAAACTAACTCGATAGTATTTCAGTCTTATGTGTATTGAATGATAAATTTGTTTTTTAGCCGATCTGGAACGAATACCTGAATCACGCTCTAAAACCAATTATATTCATACTAACATACTCCACTGTAATTCTGTTTTAGAATAGTAAAAACTTAGGTCGAATATGAGAGATGTGCTTATTTTGGAGGTTCTCTGTGTACAAACATTAGAACACTTTCCAGAAACTAATGGACAAATACCTTAGAACGAGCTAGCTTATTTCTTAGAACGAGCTAATCCGAGTGATAACAACGGTATTAAAATATATCGATTAATTTCAGGTATATTCTACGAGTTAAATAATGACGTTGATTCCAGCTCATACAATTGTTACGTTTCTGTTTTTATTCATTTTAACAAGACAATGGACAATGCGTTGGAATAAATATTTTTATATTTAATACGAAGGGAAGACATTTCTAACGAAAAAAGATGTATAATTTCAAATAGGATAATCGTATCGACGCAACGTGTATGTATAATGGTAATAACTATATTAAGATAAACCACAAATGAAATATCTTCAAGAGTGTTCTTACGCACCAGCGTATGGGAACATTTTAATCAATAAGATACATATGTATGTAGAAACCAATACCTATATAGAAGCTCCAATACATTCATAGCGTTCTGTACTGCAGATGATATTGCAATGGAAACCGAATGGTGGCCCATTAATTTCGGGATAACCAGAAATTGGTATTCGGAAAGTCCAAGCTATGGTTTAGGTTCCATTAATTATTTACTAGTCGGAACTTGTGAGTTTGAAGCGTGCTCTTTTAGAAAAAAGTTCCTGATGTATTGTCGATGTCGTGTTTACGGATGAACTAGCATTAAGTATCGATAGATGAACATACTATTTCCACGTTTGCAATGCGGAGATATTCCACAGCTTGTGTAACTTTAATTAATGTCTCAGCTTCGATTAAACTTTAAAGCGTTCTGAATGGAATATTCACGCAAGTTCGCAAATGTTGTGTCGAATTATAATGATTTGTAGAACCACGCACAGTGTCGCGAGACGTCGTCCTAACGAAGAAGATGAACGATACATCGCCGCGTCGAAGGAAATGGGGGACTGTTAAGAGGTAACCATTACAGGGAAGATCCGATCCGAAATTCACTTTACGTATATTTATCGACCATATTCTCTGTTATATTCTTTTATGAGCTATGGGATCGTTTAACTTCTCCCTAACGATCGTCTCTGTGTCACAGAAATTGCATCGATGGATCGTTTCCTTGGTGTGTAAAAGCTGAAAATTTTCTGATATGAAAGAGATATTCTCAATGCACGTTCGTAATACGTTGGTAATAAGCTCGTAGATAAAATACTACGATGCATTCAAGCTATTTGAGGCGAGTAAATGCACGATACACTATAGAAACATAATGGCGCTGGTTTCGTAGTTTTTCAAGGCAGGCTGTTTTCTTTGGTCTATAATTTATGGAATGTTCGCGCGGAGCTTCACAAAGCGGGACTCTAAGGCAGAGTTCGCGTGGCTAAAGGGTTTTCTAAAATGTAAATACCGCTTCCTGGAAGTAGACGAACATGCGAAACCACTTAGTACACGAGGTAATCTTTTGGGTATAAATTATTAATCCTTAAATGCATAGTGTCATCATTTGATAATACAACTTTTTTCTTAACATAGCAAACATATGCGAGGCATTGTGAACAGAGATAGACTAAAATATATTTCTTCTGAATGTAAGTTTATGAATAAAATTATTATACTACGCATAGTTCGATCCAAGTAACATAAAAATACTGTCAAATTAGTTTATTTCATTTGTACGTTTGATCATCCTATTGTCTTCGTCTCTTGTTACAGTCAAATGTTTTAAAAATTGTGTTATGCAATCAACGAGATAAATAACTGACTATATCTTCGCGATAATCGACCTGCAATTTGCTTATACCTTTCAGACACGTTATAGCCATCTTTGATAACAAAGTACTTTCCCAAGTAAAAAATTAAAAAAAATAAATGGCGTGAATTCGATAATTTTTCTATGATTTTGTGGTTTGATTATATCTAAGGAGAAGAATCAGGGTTTGACAAATCTATTGCGACCATTTCTCTAACTCTTTAGCTACAGAAGTGTTCCACTTCGCATTCTTCCTTCTGGTAACGCGAAAACTCATCACGACGGATATCTTGAGGTACGAAGTTAATGAGAAACTTTATCCACTTTGTGACAATCTCCAGAATATAACTTTTTCAATTAGGTACAGAATTTGAACTTTCAAATCGAAATTTCCGTTCATTAGTTCGTGTGCAAATGAACCGAACGGAAAGGGACAAGTGCCGTGCTGATGTTGAAGTTCAGCGTCCTACGAAAGTAATTCGTGAAAGTTGCGAACTGCCGAAGAAGTCGAAAAAGTTCTTAAAGGTTCGTGGATAATCTTAATTTAGTTCTAAAGCAGAAAAAACATTTGGATGCGATTAAAATTTCCGCGTGAATATAAAGGGTGATCGTTAGGAATTGATTTCTGCACGATGTCATAACGAAATTGAGAGAACATATAGAACCAAACCGAGCAAATACACCATTGAAATTGGCAAGCACCTGTCGCGTCGATATCGCGACACGCTTTTATAGGCTTTACCCTTTCATTAGCTTCCCAAATTGCAATATTCGCGAGATTGGAATCAAATTAGTGTAGTATCGGGAAAAAGGGATAGGATTAGGATAATTTAGATTTGTAAAATTCTCCTAATACTATTTATTAAGATAAATGAAAATAACAGAGATTAATTGGACAGAGAACGATAAATGTTCAACTTGAACTAAAACACAAAAGTCTTATTCCGCTCAAATCACTCTCGCAACTCTATAACTCTAACAACTCGATCTCTCTACAACGCTAGCAACTCTACAACTCTCGTCTTCGGCATCTGCATTCGCACGCTCTCGCTTCTCAACTCATACTGTACGCCTTTTGCATTCGTTCTCGCTAGCGTCTCAACTAACTCTACCCTTAGCGTCTCTTTGTCTTTTCTCGTCCCATCGAACACGTGTCCCGAAACCCCGTGGCCAGGGTCACGCAGACTCTTTCCACAAAACTGTCCACTCGAAAGGACAGACGACACATTGATGTACTCGACGGCGCCACGGTTCTCGCCACTTTGTATACGGTTCGGCCGATATCTTGGGCCTTTTGCCCACGATACTACATTAGAATTATATCTTCGACGATTATTAGAACGAGCGAAAATTTCTACGGATAGTGATCACAGAATTTGTCAATCAGCTGATAAACGTATTGAGCTAACATGATTTGCAACGGAAACCTTCCGTTTCCATATCAATTTCAAATCTATTTGGCTATGATCGCGCATCCCTCGATTGCCGCATTTTTATGGAAAACTCTGCTTCTCAAATGTACACAGGCGGGTCGAACGATGAACGGACTGTTCCATTATTCTTTCTAATAAAAAATTATTATTTTACTTTTGGAATGGACCATCGAATTCATTTATGAATAAAATTTGTGACCATGATTCTTTGTACACTTTAGAAAATTGTATGTTGACTTCCAACGTATTAAGTAGCACTCAAGTTTTGTTAATAGAATGTTCTCCTCTCGTGTCGTATTCTGGAGGGTGGTTTCATCCCTTGAACTCCAGTTATCGCGACTAACAAGAATGTGCAATTATAAATGTGACTGTTTTTCAAGCCCACAAAGTGCACCCTCGAGTTTCATCCAAGTTTTGTTATTGGGATCGAATGCAAATTTCGAATCTGTCAGATTTTTCTCTGTAAATCAGCTAAAATATCCGAAGCTATTCTCTCTAGTAACTTGTAATAACTAACCCTTACTCGAATCTCTGCCCTGGGCAATGTTCACTCCATCGATCAGCAACTTCAGTTACCGCTCATCCTCACTAAAATCTTTCCATGGCTCAATGCCTCGTGGGTGCACTTCCAGCTCCAACTGTTTTCTTGGACAGTGTCCACTAGCTACATCGATGGCGGAGAATAATCTGTCTCTCTAATCAGTCTCTCTGTAGACGCTGCCGTGTAAACTTGCAATTATTTCCTTGACAAATCACCTTCTGTGGACGACGTCCATTTCCTGGTTATTTAGTGGTTACTTTCACCAAAATTGTCGACCACTTGATCACTGCGAAACTTTCCGGGGGATTCTTAGTAGTTTCACCTACTTTCACAGACAGTGTCTATCCAAGATTGGTAAAATAAACAGACTATCGGGACCTTCTTTGGAAAGTAGAACGATTTTCGCTATCAGAGATGCAGATTCTATCAAGCAAAAGGGAGACACTCCGGAGAAAAGAAATTGACGCTAAAACATGTTCTAATAAACAAGTTCTAATAAAATATCAAAAAAAAAAAAATAACAAACAAAGCAATAAAAAACAAAACTGACACGAAATTCGAAGAATAAGAATAGATAAAGAATATCACCGAATAAAATACGAAAAAAAAGGTAGAAGAAAAGCCTGGATGAGAGCACTAAACTGAAGTTTTACTGATAAAGAAACAGGAACACCAAAGAGAGTAGTTCAATCAATAAAAAATAGCCTAACGATGCCAAAGATCAGTAATAAAAAAAGGTATACGAAGGGAGAGACGGAATTGCAGCACGTCTGTACTACCATTCGCGGTATGATAGCCCTGATATAGCGAAAACTTTTTACCTTGTTTTCGATTTAATCAAATTTTCAATCCCACTGAAAACTTTTAATTTCAGTTCATCCCTTAACTCGCACTACTTCGAGATTTTCTCGTTGATGGCTGTATACAGTCAAAGGCGGGGAAAAGCTAACCATTGGCAAAGGTTTATTTTTCGACAGAAAATATCTCGTTGAGACTATTCTTTTTAATCATTGCAACGCCGAGATTTCCAACGTCATTTTCTGGTAATAAATCCAGCTGATATCAACTACTGGAAGCACCGACGTGCACTAACACGTTCGTGATATTCATTTCAAAATAACGCGCGTGTGTTTTATTTTCCCTGAGCATATCATACTTTTTCATAACATCGTCGAACATTCGTCTGTTTACCGACGGAAGCAGGAAAACGAGGAAAAAATACGTAGACGAAAAGAAAAAATCTGTTTTAATAACGAACTATGAATACCTACGCAAAATTTTACGAACATGACATCATGAACGACCTATATCTTTATTTGTTGTTGAATAAAAATTAACGCTGCTGTAAACACGGTTATCATGAGATCTACAACTTCACGATCTTATTAAATATACTTCTTTTACGATATAATCGCAAAAACATTTACCGGGATTATGTATTATAATGAATATTGTGTAAATAAGGAAATTGAAATGTATCGAACAGAAATTAAAGATATTGAAATATAAGAGTCATGTACCGTAATGAATATTTTATTAAAATACGTTCAAATGTATCAAACAGAAATTAAAAATGCCGGAGGATAAGAATTATTTATTACGAGTATTTCATTTTACAAAATTGAAGCGTTTCAAACAATAATTAAATATGGGTGGAGAAGAAACATTTATAAGAGTTAGGTTTGGGTTAGATTTCTCTTACTTATCTCCCTGTCTGTCTGTCTCTCCCTCTCTTTTTCTTGGGTTTATCTTAGGGGTGCTTTAATTTGTCAATACAGAACCTTCCTTCTACATCTATCTTCTTCCCAATTAGCAATTTCATATTTCAGGTAAATAATTTCACGTCCGCGAAAGAATAGAGTTACTAAACTAACGAATTACATTACTGTCTCGGCAAAGGCGTTAAATTCTGTCGATTCATCGTCTACGAGGTACAAGCGGCTGAATGACAGCTACTTTATCGAGGGAATTGCGTTATAATGTTGTCGGCGACCGGCAAAGAGCTTTAATCCATTGATTGTCATTCGAGTAACTGAATTCGGAAACAAGCTCGTGGTAATTAAAAAGAATGTATCGCTAATGTATTTAAGATTCGATAAAAAAGAAATTTCATTTATCCTCGCCGATAAGGATAAAGGTAAATATCAAAAAGGGAACGCGTTTCAGACGACAAACTCGATTTTGATCGACTGGTCATTGAAACTTCCTGTCACGTTCTTGTTACTAGAGTTGACGTTTCGCCGTTTTAGTGCTTTCGTCCTATTATTTTATGTTACTAATTAGATCTTCTGGAAATGGCAATTATTGATATGAAAAGCGACCAGTTGACCGTCGTATTTGATTTTCTCATTAACGAGGTATTTATCGATCATGTAACAAATATCTCTTAGCCATATCGCTTTGACACAGCTGCTGATCTGTCCTTTGCACCGTGTGTAGGATTTAGTGCAATTAGCATAGTGCTTTATACGTCTCTATATAGGATCGATTTGCATTTCGTGGTACGATACCACCAGAAACGCATGTTTCGTACGTACAATTATTTTTAATTATTTTTATCAACGACAGGAAACAATCTACACATTTTGAAATTTCGTTGAAACCACAATGAAACACATTTACACCGATTGTATCGGTGAAATGTTAAAAGAATTTGTAAATGTACGTAGAAGTTTGAAAATATTTATTGCAAGCATACGCTTCATAAACATGCTCGAAGTATACGATTAGTTATCGAATCATGATAATAGTGTTTCATTACATCTCATTACCTCATTAATTAATTATTCAACAAGTTTCGTATAACATACGATAAAAGACTTTCTCCCCTATCTACGAAGAGAATTTCTCGATGAGCCTCTACTACGTAATGCTCGTTCTTTTGGATGGCGCGACTGTTCCACAGAAAAATTATACGGTTCCGTTGGAAACCGACGAAAGCAGCTGACGCGCCAGGCAGAGAGCAGAGGGAATGAAATATCACGGAGATGAACCTTGATTCTTCTGCTTAGTGGAAAGGTTATCGATCGAGAGCAGGATCAGAGGTCTTCGTCTCACGATTAATTACTCCACGAAAATATGTCAAAAGGAAAGGCGGGTCTTTAGAAGTTGGTCAAAAGTCAGGGCAATCGTATAGAAAGTATTGAATTATTATTTCCTTTGAAACGTATGTAAAAATATGTAGAGATAAAATGTTATGATAAAAATCTTATTAATTTTACTATTAAATTTGTTTTTATTTAATTTCAATATTCGATTTAGATTTTACGGGTGTTTCAGGGCGTATTATTAATTTCACAACTTGTTTAATTTTCTTACGCTAATTAATATCGATTAAATGTCCGTCTTTCTCGCCCTTTCGTAATTGTAATTTTAATCTAGATTCGCGATAAGTTGTTTTCGACGAGGTAAATTCGCGAAATAGTTTTCTTTGAAACTCCATAGTTATCCTCAGTGTTGACCCAATATTAATCTTATTCGCTTCGTGCCACGGTAATTAGCCTTCGCGTCTGGTTGCTCGTTTTGAGGATCGGGACACAGTTTCTCATTTTTAACGGGCACTTTGCGCGGTCAAGTCACGCGCGCCATTTCTTCTAGACGTGACCGATTCTTCACCAGACTTCTACTTCCATCTTTCTGGTGCCATCATGGCCAATGTGTTTCTTATTCTTCTCCAAAGACTTTCCACGTCGTCGTCATGAATTCCACGTTCGATCGATACTCGAGATCTCACGCTATTTTTCTTCCGTGCACCTCTCCAAATATCAGACACCTGACCACCGTTCGAAGAAACATGAACATCTCCATTCTGCGACTTCGATGCGAAATGTCAGTCAGTCAGAGCAATTTCGCTGGCCAGAAACACAAAACCAATTTGTTTAAATTTCCCACATTGTTTATTCGAAAATTAAACCACCTATTGCTTAATGTTCGTATCGGATATCAGTTGCCTGCATTATTCAACCAGTTTAACGTTACAATGCGCTTGTTAGTTCACGTTTGTAACAACTGTGGTCACATTTGCATACGATACGAGATTCCTCCCGGAAACTCTGGTTTTGGATCATTAAAGTTAACTCGATGCATACACAGCAGATAGAATGTTCCTTTGCCTTCAAACGAAATCAGACTTTCAATTCGTTTCATATAACAGTTTGTTGCGATATGAAGCTCTTTGCTTTCGTCGAAACGGAAGTAGATGAGATACGTTCAAGTCAGACACGTACAGTTAATGAAGTTTAATTGAATTACAGTATTGTCGTACATACTTAACACATCTTTGACCGGTCACGAGTTAACTCGTGTTTTCATGGCCAAATTGTGCACCATTACACGCAGATGATTGTTACACTTTTTATCATACGAAAAAGAAATATTAAAAGTTGAAATAAAAATATATAAAATTTATTAAAGTTTATTTATATTGTTTTACTTTCACATCCAATTACGAAACAATAACCGATGACATGAGATAAATTCTCAGTAAAATTTCCGGTCAACAATGTGTTAAATTTTATTTATTATATATCCTTGCAGTGCAATAGATTATTTACCTAATTATTGTAATTACACGTCTACTCTTTTGTGTAAACAAGCCGTATTTTCTAGTCGCTTATTTATTAGATCGATTAATCCCACAAAACAAAAAATAGACAAAACTGATGAAATTATGTAAAATAAGCGTCGATCAAAAAGTGCTTCGGCACTAAAATCTCAACAATTTCAAAAACTCCAGCTAACCATTGCGGCCTAATTCAACGATGTTTCAGCGATACCTATTTCCACTATCTGTTCGTTTATTTCTGTCCGAAATTGTAGTCGGTCGAAGAATATGGAACATTCGATAGAACTCAACTTATGGTCAAGAGCTACCAGGCTACGAACTGGTGCTTTAATTCTCAAATACAAGAAAAGGGATGGAATAATTCATAAGGGGGTTGCCGTTTCCTCAGCGTTTTGTGCGTCCGGAGTTTCCACGCGGAATAGGTCCTTTTCAAGCGGATTATTCCACAAGCTACCAAGCTAATGCAGCTTCCAAGCAGCTCGTACCTTCGTCTAGCAGTTCCTGGTACGCCTGGCCTGTAATCCGCCACTTGGGAAATATTGATCCGCCATCGAACATAAAAGGGACAAAAAGAAAAACGTGGAGAGAAGATCACAGATTTTCCTGCGGCGCGACGAAGAGATCCAAGTTGTCTTCCGCTAGACTCAACCAACCAATTTCTGCTGGCTCGACGAACGCGATTAAGGAAAATTAATTATCTCTGGTCGACCATATGAAACATTTGTTTATCCTCGTCGAGTTAAGCTTTCGTGGACTTTGATAATTAATTAGCGACATCCTCGAAGACATTACAGTCGATTAATCGGGATAATTGAGTAACCCGGCTTTCCTCGTATCATTATCTACCATTTTGGAATCCTTTCTATTCCACACAACTGGTATCTGCCTCAGCTCTACTTCAATTTCCTTGCTCTCGTCTCGACTTATCGTCCCGAATTTCCGTCTACGCTTGCCAATTTCCGTGTGTCTTCTGATTCAAGATGATCTTACGATCCTTTGCTTCGTATTAATTAAATTGGCCACGATAAGCGGGACAGCGTACGTGATATAAAGTTTTCATAAGTATTTTGACATTTTCAATAGGAAACTTGTATGTCCATATTGTACGCGCTACATGAAACATTTTGAAATTTCATTTCATTAGCACTGTAACATGACATGATTATTTTTCTTCTTTTTTGACAATTTGGAAGGATTAATTTAATAGACCAAGTGTAAAAAGATTTCGAAGAAATTGCAATTAGTCGAAAGAAGAAGAAAATAGCAAAGATCTTTCGATGTCTGTTACTTGATTCCATTGATCAACCAATTTCGATAAAATGTTCAACATATCTGTAACTGAACAACGTTATCCTCCTACGTACATGAACTATGAACTTTCGCGCATTTAGAGGAAATTTAAAAATGCAAAATTGCGCAAAATATACATACATATATATGTAAACTCCCTAGAGTTCATGTAGGATAGGGATTCTTTTCGTTTTACGGGTAGCACGACAGGCTGTGTTTCATGGACAGAACGATCTTCCTTTGTTTTACGGACGGCCATTTGAAGAAACACGTTCTTCCCAAACGAACGGACAGAGAGTTACATTAGAGACAGATAAGGTTACAGAATAGTTATTTAAGATTTTAAAGACTGAAGGAGAAATATTGGTAGCTAAGGACGTTGAAAATCGATTCTCGATTTTCAGGTAAACATTGTATCAAAGACTTGTTATTTCCCGTGTAGATAATTATCGTTATTTATTGTTATAGACGCATATTAATTGTTTATTTTTGTATTTTTAATTACTTCATAATAAAAAAACTCGATTTTCAGACTTCAGAATCGATCCCTGAATTATCCAATTATTGAACCTTATAAATCGACTTTCCCTACGCCATGTTGCTGAAAGTTAACCTACGCGTCGTCATGAACGAGAACGCAAAACAGTAGAAGATAGAGAAGATGTAGAATCTATCAGAAGACCAGAAGACGAAATATGCTGTATTTTCCCCCCGGAATATCAAGAAGAAAAGTACCATCAACAATTATTCAGTTTACCAATAGTGAAGAAGGTCGCAAACAGTCTAACCAAGGTAGGCCAATGTAGAAATATTAAACTCACAATAGATGACGAGACAGCAACATTGTATATCAATACGGATTCAAGCTTCGCATTCCGAGACATTGTCTTAGAGGAAGCAGAAATAACTCGCACAAGAAAAACAAAGACGGAAATTGACATGGTAAAACTTCTAGAGACTCTCCGAAAATGAGATAAGAGGGAAATAGAGGAAATAAACTTCAATATAGAACAATTTGAAGGAACTCGAAAAGCCACAGACTGGATATCGGAGCATGAAGAGGAATGCAAAAGATACAAAATAAAAGGTAATGAGGAAAAAGTCAAAGGTTTAAGAAAGTATCTAGGAAAAACAGCAGAAAGAAAGCAGTACCAAAGGAATCTGCTGAAAGCTGAAGGACACAACTGGGAAGATTGGAGGAAGCATTTCTCAAAACTTTTAATCCTTTGAGTGCTGTGGGCCCATATAGGTGTCTGGTGAAAGCTATCAGTAAGGACTAAGGATATATATACTCGTTTTCTGTAAGTGACTGGCATGGACTAACGACACATGTATGGGTTTCTCAATTGTTCCAAACACCTACGTAGAAGTAATACTACTACATTTGTGTGAAATAAATATAAATGCATTCCTTACGGCATTAAACAAATGCCAATAGTGTCTCCTTATTGTTGAAGTGATCACCACTTGTAAGAAAACTCTACATATGGTTTTGTTAGTTTTCTCAAGCACTGAGATTTTCACATACAATTAAATTATTAACTTGTGTTCTATTTACTAAATTTAGTTTTCTAGTTTGTTACCCAAATTCTAGTTAATTGTAAATTTCAATGTTTATAAGAAATAATTAAAAATAATTAAAAAATTTCTTCAATCATTTAATATCGCGCAAAAGAATTGCTATAACTTATAACGATTTGTGCTTTGAATAGTCAATCAACAGAGTTCAATCTACCGAAAAATTATTTCGTCCATAGCGATCGTCAGCGCTAGATACGCGCTGTAAGTACGGACGGCATAGGCCGCGAGTATTCAGCACTCAAAGGTTAAGAGTAAAGGTTGGTCGGTAATACGATATGCTTACAATTTTATATACCTTTCAGGTTCGTTCATAGAATATACAATAGAGAAAGAACGACTAATATTGGAAGTAAAAGAAGTAAAAAGAAGAATGCCTGAAGATGTGAGGGTGCACCTGATTGTCATTGGATTACCTATCGAAATCCAAGATAAAATCGAAAGAGAAAGTATACAGTCAACAAATAACCTAATGGGAATTTTGGGACAATATGAAGATTGGAGAAACTGATTCCATAAAAATTATCCGTGCAGATCGATACCCAGTAATGACATCCAAAGAAATTCGAGTATGCGAGAAAGAAGAACATTAAATTAAATTTCACCTCGACAGACTGTCCATCCTCCAATGGACTAAACGAGAGGGTAAATCAGACATTAGTAAACAGGATCAGATGTAAGATCAATTCGAAAAAAAGAGAAACTGGACAAAAATCGCAGAAGAAAGCGCAGAAGAGTACAATAACACCAGACACAGTATAACGGGATTTGCCCCAAATCATTTACTGTATGGAAAAATGATTGAAATCGTCCCTAAGGGAATAATGGAGAATAAGATAAACCTAAAAAGAGACAGAGGAGAAGCATTCAAAAACTCAACAAGAAATTTCGAACTCAACAAACAAAAATACGATAAAAAAAGAAGAGAACACGAATTTAAAATTGGTGATATAGGCTTCACCCACAACGGAAACAAAATGAATAGAAATAAGCTGGAAGAAATTAGGAAAGGACCTCTCAAAATTCTAAGAAGGATTTCAAACTTCATATATGAAGTGGATAACGGTAATCGGAGATCTGATGGGAATTTCTTCCACTCAAGTAAGCTGATCCCTTATAGAGAAGATAATTAACGATGTAATTATCAACACGAGGAGGGGAGATGTAAACTCCCTAGAGTTCATGTAGGATAGAGATTCTTTCTGTTTTAGGGGTAGCACGACAGGCTGTGTTTCACGGATAGAACGATCTTCCTTTGTTTTACGGACGACCATTTGAAGAAGCACGTTTTTCCCAAACGGACGGACAGAGAGTTACATTAGAGACAGGCAAGGTTACAGAATAGTTATTTAAGATTTTAAAGACTGAAGATTTAAGATTTAAAGATTGAAGAAGAAATATCGGTAGCTGAGGACGTTGAAAATCGATTCTCGATTTTCAGGTAAACATTCTACCAAAGACTTGTTATTTCCCGTGTTGATAATTATCGTTATTTATTGTTATAGACGCATATTAATTGTTGTTTATTTTTGTATTTTTAATTATTTCATAATAAAAAAAACTCGATTTTCAGACTTCAGAATCGATCCCGGAACTATCCAATTATTGAACGTTATATATATAATAATATAAAAAATAGTTAAAATATTCAAAGTACTATGATTTCTCTAATACTTGTTAGGTAAAACAATTTTCTACCGAGGTTCTTCTCTCTTAATTGCATTCTCGAAAATATGAATTTATATAAAAATCCGTAGTCTAGTCTAACTGATATAATATGTGTTGTTTAAATTTTACTACAGGCCCAGATAAAAAAGACGTAAAAAGTGACCTTTACTTCCTATTTCGAAATTCCAACCGTATTGCTATTTCTTCAAATTATCTTTACACGTCATCCAGTAATCTAATCTTTCTAACTTCCCCAAAAAGATGAAGTCGCTTGGCTGGATTTTAATAAAGTTATTATGTTTCAAGGAACGTGTGCTGATATTTGATCGTCATCAAGGAAGCCGTGCTTTGCTGTAATATTAATGAATCAGCGTATATTTATACTTGGGTAGATATTAAATGAAGATAATATATAGGATAAAGTGGAAGATAATATTTCAACAGATATCACAGAAATATAGTAGAAATATAGTACGATGATTATGATAATATGGACATGATACAATGGCTGAATGGATTTAATATGATTCTTTTAATTAATCGTGACGCTAGGTTTATCTCTGCATCGAATAATCAATTGGAACGTGGATATAAGGGTAAGAAAATTAAAATGGTGCGAGACAAGCGGTATGTAACTTTATAAAATTAAATCTGCTAAGGAAAATGTGCAATTTAACAGATAAAATAATTTATAATACACGCAACATGTTTATAAAATTTTTTTTATGAGACGTATTCAGATACAATACTTTCGTAAGCCCCTGTTTATTTGACAAGGTCTACAGCGTATTCACCGTTCTACTCTTTTCGCTAGATGCTGAGGGTACTCGATAATCGAGTGACTTTCGTGACTTCGAGTGATTTCACTCAACGTCCAACGAACAGCTCGAAGCCGAATACCAGGAATAGTAAGAAAGTATTTACCAATCATTTTAAAATCCTGGATAAATCACGTACATTTGTTAAAGATAAACAAAAGAACAGAATTAAATATTCCAGAGCTACAAGAGGCTCCGCCCTTTTTTTTCTTAACAAGCTCTTTACTATTCGTCATGAGAATTTAACAGCAACAATTTGTGTCTCGCGTGACTTACAAAATTTTAATAATAAGATCCAACTGTATAAGAGAGCTCTGGAATAATTTATTTCGGGTTTATTTGCATCTTATTTAAAGGGACAAAGTCCAAAGAGGGACTGATACTCTCTTTTTTTCCAGTTTCTTCTACACAGAAAGGAGGAGCAAGCTTACCCTTCGTACAATAAATAGAAGGAGCTACATACGTTTTTAATCGCGAAGATCGCGGTAAACTTACGAAATTTGGAAACGTCAAGGGTATCGTAAGGTTTCTGTGAATCCTTTTTATGGATTCCCGTGAGTCTCGATTTACTGCCGCTTTTCGTATTTCTTGTGCGTATTAAAGGACCTTGCACGACGCAATCTCAGCGGAAAATCTTAGCAATAAAACGTCCAGCTGTTAACCACAACTGGCATTGAAAAATTTGGAAATGTCGTAAAAGTCCAGATTGTCGAAGTAACACGTGCACGTTGTTCAAGTAACATCGTAAAAAACAATTTAGAGGAGACAATTATTATAATAGAATTTCTCGAATAATTAGTATGACGTGTGCCATGTGAATAAATAGTCGTGTTTGATGTGGTATTATTAGTTTCCAATCAAATTTAACTGTTCTTTTGGCAATCTACGTAAGAGATTCAAAGCAAACAAATCCATCGACTGTAAGTATTTATTAAACATTTCTAAACTCAAAATAAAAGAGGGAGAGAGAGAGAGAGAGAAAGAGAGAGACAGTAATGACTCGCCACTTTTTATTTTGCTAATCTAAAATAAATTTATTCAGCAGTTTACCAAGGCCCACCTTTACCTAGTTTGATGCAAATGAGAAACGGTAAGTGTTAGCAACACCATTTCCAAGAAACTTGAGGTACTATGTCAAACTTAGTTGACACGAGAAGCAACCACTGTACGCTTAACTGACGGTCACGGAATACATTACTTCTTGATACAATCTTCCTGCTTGATTTCCCTTTACCTTTGATTTTCTCCTACCTCTGGAAACCACTTTGGTATTTAATATTAACACAGTTCTTTAGATGGAACAACTAGCTCTCTCGATAAACTTAAATATAAATAGAGAACTTTGTTACGAATTTAATTTTAGAACAATTAGTGGAATGTTTGTCAATCTGCATTCAAAGTGAATAAAATTCGCGTTATGGAATTATTCCTTTCATAAATAAGCGAGTGGCTGCCGATTCAGATAAATTGAAAAATTAGTTGCGAAGAAGTAGAAAATGTTTTTTTTATTCCCGTAGTTTTCTTACGCCAGGCGAATTAAAATTAACAGAGTTTTCTTATCATGCAGATTTCTGCATGTTCATCTAATAAACTGGAAATTTGCCGCAAGCGGCAAGCCACGCCGATTCGCCGAAACTCTTATCGAACAAAATAACTAGAAACTTCTTCCCTCGCTCTACTTTCCATACATGCGCTAGTTTCTCTATACATATTCGTTTTTCCATTTTTGTTGCAAACGCTTCTTCGCTTCGATGATCATAGGTTGATAAATCAAAGGCTTTATTCGAGCTTATTCCAGTCGAATTTTTTCCTTAGTTTTAATCAAAATTCCCTTCCATCCGTATTAATTTTGTCACGTATAAGCAGCTGAGTTTAATTTCGCTCTTCGTGCACGAACTACAATTCGTGAAATACAATTTATATGACCATCAACTCGACGGTCCACATTTACACGAATTTTTTCGACCGTATTTTAAATGCCATGAAATATCGGACCTAGTCAGAATATAATTTCTATCAAATTATTCGCGTACATTGCAATATTATTCGCTGTATTTCTTTGCACACTATACGTAGTATCGGGTAAAATGCGATGGTCCATGAAAGTGTTCGGAGAATTATCAAACCACTTGTACGTGTGTCGTATAAAACATTTCGAAACTTTATTAGCATTGTAATGAGACTGTAATATTTGCAAAATTTTAAATGAGTATGAAATCTACTCGCAATCGTTTTGAGGGGTAGTTTCATGCATATGAATTTTCTGTTTGAAGAAACAAAGGATGATGTCTAATATAACGAAAAACGACTGTTCAAATACGTCGGTGCCTTTTATGAAGCTCGTAATCCCTTGCTCGTAAACATTTTCAGATTTCTGTCAAATTTTCCCAATATAATCGCCAGTCTTTCTTTTGATATAGGGTTAATCAAGTTTTAACATGTTTCGCGCAACACACATACTATATTGAGGAAACTCGTTAATGGATAATTTACAGAAGAATATTGTCTCTAAAGCGCGATGCAAAGAAAAGACAGTGGTTCGACGATAATTCAATACGAATTACTCGTGAAAATGGATGCACGTTGCAAATGACCACGTTGTTAATTTAAAACGACGTTAACAGCATCGTGATCACACATTGTCGGACCCAAGGCATTAATGTTTAAAATTAGAAAACCACTTGCAAGTCTGGCTATATATTCGCGTGTTAGAACACTCTGGCCGAGCAAAAAATGTTTGCCTATGAATTATTCGCCACTTCTTCTGCTGCACGTATTTGCGTACATATGTGTTGCGCTCTATTTTTTTACCCCGCACGACAAAATCTTTTTCGTATGGTTCATGAAAAATCACACTTCTTGTGAACTCATAATTGGCAGATTTCTCGGTCAAGTTGATCCACAAACACATATTTCTTAAAGATACGTATACAACAATTAAATGTAAACGGAGATTTGTTTCATCTTCAGAACGCCATAAATCATCTTAATCTCAAAATTATCATAAATATTGGAAAGAATACTCTACTTTGGTTATATCACATATTTTTCAATATTTGTCTGCATTTTTGTATCTTTAAATTTTTCACAAGTTCGATGATTCGTCATAAACGAAATATTTAATTGTCAGATCCTTTT
Source organism: Bombus affinis (assembly GCF_024516045.1). Classification (NCBI taxonomy): domain Eukaryota; kingdom Metazoa; phylum Arthropoda; class Insecta; order Hymenoptera; family Apidae; genus Bombus; species Bombus affinis. Next base: position 181,376 of record NW_026108879.1, on the reverse strand, counting down.
GTATCCTTCGATTATCAAATTATTTTCAATATTCCGCACTACTTTTTATTCTATATATTAATTATCGTCAAATCTAAAAGTCTATCTAAAAATCTATCGTCGAGAATTATCTCGTAGTTTTTATTTCGGACCGATTTTCCGTTAAAAATTATTAAAGTAACTCCTCTGTAAGCTGCAAATGTGCTTGCAATTATTTCTAATGATATTAGAATTTTACGAACGCTTTCGTGTTTGGTCATCTTGTAAAATAAAGTCGAACGGACTTAACTCGATGTGTCCTGTTTATCGGTAACTCGATTCGTCAGAGATTTCGTAAATAATACCTTTTACTCTGCCTTCCTCTTTCCACCACTGTAGGACTTTGGCCTTCGTAGATCCGCTCCGCTTAAATTCGCCGCGTTTCACACGCGTTCAGTTCTGGCAATCCTACAATGCACACTTATGTGCTATTCACTCGTTACGTTGTCGCAACCCGGTGCTTCGTCGTTTCACGTTCCTTAGACCTTCAAGTCGACGAGATACTCTTCTTTGGCATTCAAACAAGAATCTATGGAACCAGAATATAAGAAATTAAAATGAAAATCAGCCGGCCGTAAAGAAATTCAGATTTCCATGAAAAAATTCGAATTTGTTTCTTTATTTACCACTGTGATAAAATGGTGGAGATTAGAAGGAAATCACTTAGCCGAAACATAAAATATGAAATGTCAAAGCTTGTTAATCTACGTATTACTTTTCTAACGTTTCTATCTATTATCGTGATTGCTATCGTACGTCTAATACTTTTTATTATTATTACAGGTAATTATTACTACAGGTAACTTTTTCAAATAGGGTGTTTAGAGTAGGTCGTAATCATTTATTGTTACAAGGAGAAAATCCACCGATGGATTCACTCCGAGATATCAATTCGTCGAAATCGACAGCGCGCCGTAAACTGAAGCGGAACTGGGATTCGTCGAGGATCCACGCTCCCTCGACGCAGTCGCAAAACACGATGCATCGTTTTGTCTACTCTTTCTCCTCTTTCGACGCCTGACATTGGCTGAAGGGCGCGCCTCCTCGAACCACCCGTTTTTTTTTCAAATCGTAATCAAAAACACACCTATTCGATCTAGGAAGAATGTTCACGTTAATCTATTTCTCTGTTCGACCTTTTTCTACCATATACTACAATCAAACACCCAATATTCCAATTGTATTTTTGTCAAATCAACAAATTCGGTAAGCAGATTCCGTACGATGAATTTCCTTGTATACTGAATGATGTAATTTAATCGGAGTTAATTAGAAATTCACGATAGACAGTCACGTTGAATTGTGGATAAATCATAACTGAAATATCTAATTATACAATCGGTTTAATTACATTATCATGGATGCAACATTCGTGCAAATGATACAATGAATTAGGAGTACACATAAACCGCGCGAGGATAAATATTCCGCGCCAATTTGGAATCGCTGAAGAGAGCTCGCGTTCATAAGTGGCAATGATTTCCCGTAGGAATGCATCTGTTGCATTTGGTCGTTCTGGATTAAATCAATACGACGCAACAGTAGCCAAACAGAGGCGTTATTTATTTTGCATCCTCCACCGTATTTTTCTTTCAGCATCGTCACCGATGGTCACTCCGGCGGATTAGCCACGCCAGGAATTTCTAGAATCGACCAGATTACGACTACGCAGCGCCGCGTTCCTTGTTGCGTTTGCGAATCCACTTGGAATTCAATTAGAATTCCTATGGTAAGTGACAACAACCAACAGATACACATCGAACCGTGACGCATACAGTTGTAGAATTTCAAGTTCCTCGTGCCGAAACGATTGGTAACCGTGTTCAGAAGAAAGAAAAGCACGCTAATTCTTCAGTCTGCAAGATTCGATAGTTACGATCGCCAGTTGTACACTGTTATACCGTGAATTGTGTACGAACGCGCGACGAAGATTTCAAGCATTTTGTGCTGAAATAATTGCTAATCGTACTGCACGAAGAAAAAGGAAATACGCAAATTTTTTGATATTTGAGTTTCGATAGTTGTGGATGGCAAAACGTTTGTAGATTCAATAACACGTGGCAAGGATTTCAAGTTTCTCCTGTCAAAACGATTGACGACCGAACGACGACGACGACGACAAAACGAAGGAAGGAAACAAAATTCCGGCTCTGAGTTTCGTTAGTCGCGAAACGTTCGTAGATTCGTTAACATGTGACGAAGGTTTTTAGTTTCTCGCGTAGAAATAATTGGCAAATGTGCCAAAAACATAAAACTTTGCTAATTTTTTAGTTTTCGAATTTCGTTGGTCGCGATCTTGGGACGTTCGTGAACGATTCATTAATATGTAACGAGGATTTCAAGTCTGCCACGTCGAAACGAGTAACACGAAAAAATAAAATTCCGCTAATCTCTTAATCTTCGAGTTTCGTTGGTCGCGATCGCAATTCGTTCGTACACGACTCGTATTGTGGATCGATGGTGAGATAGGAAATTGCGTTAATTTATATATTTGGTTAATTTATGCTTTCGTTGGAAATTTCGTAGCCTTTGCTCGCTATTAATCGACGAATTACTCTAATATGCTTCGCTTCTAAATTACTGTAAAAATTGCGCCGCATATACCAATGTAATTTCGGTCTATCGGGAGTGTCGATCAATTTTCCAGCGTGAATATAATTCTGCAAGTGTCGAATCATCTACCACGCAGAAATGGATCCTGTCGGTATACAGCTGCTACTGGAGGTCCGTTTGATCGATTACGATAAAAAGACGGACTTTTAATAAAATTATAGAGCCAGGAACAGGCTCTCCATTGAAAGGAGAAGATCTTCGTTCAACAAGCTTCGAGGTAAGCAGAGATATTGACTCGCCGTTGTAACAATTAATCCTATTAATTCTCGATTTGCTCGATGGTTCCTTTTCCTCACTGATACTTGCGATTTGTCCTTTGTATCGTGTTCACAATCGTTTCGTTAAAGTCCTGATAAATTTCAGTGTATTTAAATTCAACTTTCAACCCTTCAATTCCAAACGAAATATAAACAGAAGCTTCGTGGTTTTTATATATTCAACTCGTTTGATAGATATTTATTTTATCCTTTTTATCTCGGTTTAAAACGTTGATGTTTTTGTCGTCGGATTAACTAGATCAATTGACAGTGATACGTATGTTCACAGATTCGTGTTTCGTCATTTCCTGTTTGCTATCTATTTTTCCTTTTTTGTGTTCCATTCATTTTCTTTTCCAATTATATCGTTTCTACTAAACAAGCAAACAGAAAGGGAGAGGTAGAGAGAGAGAGAGAGATAATTTTGTGGTATTTTTGGAACAGCATCTTCTTCAGGTTATCCGAAATTTTACCACCCTTCCTTCTGTCACCAAGTTATGATTGACCCTGTTCCATCCAAACGAATAAAATGGGCGCCCCGCAATCACTGTCATCTTCATAACCCACATGCTTCAGCTACAAAAGGATAGTGGGTGGTCCAGATTTGCCGCTTATCTACCAATCGTTATGCCATCCTGTCTGGTTTGGTTAAGTAGGAAGCAAATAGGGATACCCTAAGCGGGTTTGGCGTTTCGTTGAAATCGCTATAAAGGTATACACGGTACAGTCTGGTCTCCGTGCCAACGCAAAAGGAAAATACAGCATGAAAGGAAAATACATTGGTCGATGAATGTCCCGAGGGAAGAGGAATAAGACCCGTCGACGCAAAATCTTAATGGATTTCGTGTCTATCTCAAAGAAAGCTTCTAATAATCGAATATACTAAATACCACTAACATTATGAGATATCTGAACGTGTTTCAGTGTTTATAAAAAAAGAAAACATTTGATACTTTATTTTATGTGCTCAGCAGTTCTAAAGTATATAGACTTTATAAGTATATAGACTAGGTATATAGACTAAGTATATAGACTAGTATATAGATATAAAATGTATTTTAATCAAAGAGTTATTTAAATGAACCTGCAAGCTTTTTATTCTTTATAATTGCCATAACTGCGTATAATAGAATATTACGATACAATTACATTGACATTTAGAAACCAATATGGAATAATTAATATAAATTATTAATAATTATATATAATGATTAATGGAATTATTAATTGCATATCTGCTACTATTTTGTAATTACGTATCTTCAGATTTTCCAATTTGCAATATAAATTAAATTCAAGAGCAAACTGGGTATATCCAAGCTTAATTTTCCCCTCCGTTTAAATTTTTTAAATATTTGAAAAATTTCTAATTATCGATATCTCGTTTACACTGTACAATTCATTATACTATACGCCCATGAAATGAAAGGTTTGAAGTTTTCCCAATAGAAATAAATGTTTGAGGAAGTATAATTGTATGAAACGTTAAGGATCGAGGATCTAAAGAGATCATTTAAATGTATAATTATTTATTGATTCTACAAGAAACATAGTTAGTGCTGTTTCCGATTTTTAATTTATTATTGCGTACATTTCTGTAAAATTCTAGTTAACCAAAAGCGTCCAGATACTTGTGAATGGTAGTGTATGTACTCTAGTAAGGAAAAAAAAAAAAAAGAAAAAGAATAAAGGAAGCTAACAAGGAACGAGGGAAAAATGAATCAACGTTTATTTTAAATTCTGTATGGTAACTTTTCAGTGCAGCCGCTCGAAGTTTCCCGCGATTAATTTACACGATGTCGAGTTAGTAGAACTTCGCCGCTGGTTCAAATCCATAACTTTCGGTATGACGGCTGTGGTTTTATCGCACTCGACGCGACAGTAGTTTGTACGTAGCCTATCTGTTGGAAATTATTGAAGAGGAATTAAAGCAATCCTGATGCGTGCAATGATTGAAACCTATGTTATTATCGAAGTTAAAATGTCTCGATAATAGTATTATGCCATTTTTCTCTAACGCTATGAAAAGACGCCTTGTTGTGTTTCATAGAGGTCGCGTGTACAAAAGAGAAACTAAAAACATAGGAGTTAATTGAAACGAAGTAAAACTGGGAAGTGTATCAAAGAAACCAAAATCTCGGTATATTTTTAATTATGTTAATTGAAGCTAATTCTATTATGAGCTACGAATGTTTATGCATATTTATATTTTTGATATAATTAAAGACATCAAGTTTAATTACAGTTTAATTAAAGATTTCGCTCACTGAACATTATAACGAGTACTATATTCTGAATATTTTATATTATACTTTTGTTTATTGCGTTTTCTTTACATACTCATTTTTGCATACTAATAACTTATAACAATAATAACTTATAATGTTACTGGTAAGTTTAATTATACAAGGAGACTTTGTAACTGCATTACAATGTCTCTATACAAATTAAAATGATACTATTTGCTCCGCGCGTTAAGAGTTATGCATAGTTACGAAGGAAACAATTCCGCGCTCAATTTCGGAATCAAAGTGACATGGTATGTACACGATACGACCTATCGGGTTCGATGATGCCATTTTCACGCTACAATCGATGCAATCAAGAGCATTTAAGTTGACCAGAGCGTCGTTGGAATACCAAACGATTCCGTTACCTTATGCCAACCACTATCCGTTAAATCGCAAACGTCGATTCGTAGTATTCTGGTCGAAATGGGACAGACATTATGCAATTCACTCACAGAATTTTTCGAGGTATTTGGTTTTTAGCAATCTTCATGTAGTTTCGGATTTTTTAGAGAAATTCTTGATATTTTGTTTCTTTTATTGCCATTGGTTAATTCGTAATAGATAGTTCAACTGACCAGAAATTTACGATATCACAACATTGTCGCACTTTGCGCGCAATCACCGTTATTCCCGATATATGGTAACTGATGTCCTCTCATAGAGTCGGGAATGGTATTCTAAAAGAAATTCTGTGTCTGCGCCGTTCTAGTCGTAATTCGACGAAAGTATGCATTTCAAAACAACAAATCTCATGAAAGAACAGGTGTTATTACGGTAACATTTTCCTCTCATCGAATTCCAATTGAAAATGTCAAATTTCTTTGCATGGCGCTTCCACAGGCATTCTTTTAGAAGTATATCCCTAATATTTTTTTTTTCTAATTTAGCAGCAATTGCTAGGCTGGATTAACGATAGGTATTAAACTCATAAATAAGACCTTTACTACGGTTCACGGTATGGTTATTGAATCCCCTGGTAAAACTTCGAGAAATATTGACAATACGTTTTATGTCTTTTTATAGTATTCCAATGGATATAATGTCCGCCATTTTTTTTCAATTTATGTGTCTTTAGGAACACCGGGAGACCATGATATATTCCAAAGTGATTTTATCCCACATATTTTTTCGAATTTAATTAAGTGATACTTTACATGCATAGAAATGGTATTTTACGATGGCTTAATAAAAATTTCCTTTTGGAACCATGAAAAAGTAGACGTTCTTTTAATATCCATTTCCTTTGGTTATATCACGTAAATAAGTGCCATCTATGCTGCAATTTCATCGTAAAAGCAAGCCAAACTTTTCAGTTGAGTATTCGACGAGAGAGTTGAAGATAGCTTCCGTTAGCTAACACTGCCTCCATCTGGTGGCCGTTACATACATTATTCCCAATGCGGGAGATTCTGATCGATGAAACCCAGAATCAGCGCGCTCCATTATCCCTCCTGGATAAGAACAATCGCACCTTTCTCTACCGCAAGAGTAAAATACCAACGATAAAACACGAATCTGAATATCCCACATGCCTTCCATGAAAAGTAAGCTTTGAACGCCATCTGATACACGCTTGATCCAGGAAAAACAAGCGAAATTTTTGCCAGCTTTTTGTTACTGACATCTACGAAACGACACACTTTAGCATTTGCTGGCTGTCCGTAATTTGTCGAATAACTTTCGAATTAACCATGCAAATTTTTCGCTCGACGTGATTTGCGTGCTAGTTTTAAAGTTACTCATTCGTACAGCGATAATACCTCAAAATTGCTCCTCGCTAAGTTTACTTACAAAATTGCTATCTCGCCATACAACAGATTAAACCGACAGATCTATAATCGGCTTATGTTTGTACCGTGATAAAAAAGTTTGCTCGTATAATCGGTTAGCCAAACGAACGAGGGCGTAAGGTCCTCGCGGCGCCTGTTTCGCTGTGGATTCGTTTAGTGCCGCAAGAGAAACAAACAGTTGCTTTTTCCGTCGCAGTAAATTCATTCGTTTCACGGATCACTGTGTAGCTATGCATATATGGCCAGGTGGGAAAAGCACGACACTAGTTTGAAATGGTAGGCAGTTTCTTTGAAAGAGCTATGCCCCACTCGACCGGAATTATAAAATCAGAGTCGAGTGTTTGCACCAAATATTTGGTCGGAGAACGAAATGGCAGGGAGGAGAGAAAGAGAGAGAGAGAGAGAGAGAGAGAGAGAGAGAGAGAGAGAAAGAGAGAGGGATGGGGAGAGGGGCGAGAAAACGCCTCCATTCGAGGCCACACGGTGTACACTTCACTGATCCATATTTCAGAAGACGGCCAACTTTCGTGTATTCAAAATTCAAACACATGTTCGAATCGAGTCGCGAAACTCCAATATCGAACCACCGGGACGATATTTCATATTCCATCAACAAGTCTTTTCGAATATTACATTTTTATTTGCCTCCTGGTGTTATGTAACAGCATGTTCTGTAATTCAAGTCGAGTGGTTTTCCCAGATACGAAAATTGTATTTGACGTCGTTCAAGGGAACACACTAACTTTAGAGTTTGAAACAGTGAATTTGTTTTTTGTAATTTTTGTGAAATTACTGATATCAGTTCAAATTTGTGACAAAATTACGGAAATAAATACGCGGGAAATTCTTAATTTTTATTCTAACATTTCTCTTAGATATTTTCGAAACTATGGTTCTTTACCCGGTCGTTATAACATCTACGGAACTATTGGTGAATTTTTTCAAGAAGGAATATATTTTACACAATGCACTCTACAATGTAGAACAGGATTTAAATCATTATTTATTCAGTTATTCACGACTTCCTTATTCTCTCTCCATCCTCTTTATTGCTTAATCCTTCATTGTGTCATCGGTATTTAACAATTTGCGTATTATGTGGTTGAAATAGCGGTTCAAGTAACCGCAAAATGAGTTCCATTTACCACTGTTGAAGGCGATTAAGAAATTTTAATTAAGGCCAACTACGATGGTACGTATGGACGTTTGAATATTCGCACAGTGGATAAATTCCCGGTGACGAGGACTCGTTCAAGCATGTCAACTCTTTATCTTAAACCGTTTTAATTACGATGGGACACGGAGTGGAATCCGCTAAGTCGATATGTGCAGATGGCATTGACGTGCACCTCAATACAACTACGATCACGTGAATGAAGTAAGTCTGTTCGTGGCTCCTTATTCTACTGCGAGAGTCCTTGCGTTTTGAGTATTCTCAGAAGAATCATAATGCAACGAAACGTAGCTATTACCACGCTTTTTAGCTTCAATAATTCTTATACAAGGTATTTTCTATTTTGTCGTTAAAAAGGTAAGGGAATTTTCAAGCGAAAATAAGAGAAATCTGTTGTAGCGAATTTCACAGTAAACGCTTTATTACAAAGTTATCAGCCACTATTGAACACAGTTTGAAATATAAAATATGCGCATGGGAACAAATTTGTTGTTGCAGAATATATAAAAGTAACAACGCAGGAAGAATTAACACAACTAATTAATAAGTTAGTTGTTGATATTTGATAATATTCTCGCGATATCTTCAATATAATAAATTTGATTTATTTATTTATGATTTATGACGAGTTGGTCGACTATTTTTACACATTTATGGGAATTTTCAAGCTGCAAAAATACACAGAATATAAAACATAAAAAATGTATTTGAGTATTTTATTTACAAGTTCATGTCAGGTCTTACTAACGAAATGTTGTTATTTGTTATATTTAATAAATAAAATAATTCTCTACCTCGGGTGCATTTTTTAAATCAATTTTATATCCATAAAAAATATGCATTTGCATAAATAGTTTACTGCTAAATTTTATGTAATATCTTTTTCTTATTTTCACTTGTAGATTATGCTCTCATAGTTTGACTAAAAAAATTTTACGTTTTACACACCCTACGTGCGATACATATATCACATAAGCGAATTATAACTCGGCTAACATTTCTCACACGTTAATTTGGAAAAATATCGGCGATCGTACAGCAATAGAGTCAATAGGGGATCTTTTCGCTTGAAAGATCGACGAGCAACTTTTTAATTCGCTACAATCTGCAGTTGTTTCAATATTTAACCGTATCGTGATACGTTTTAGTTCGTTTGTATACAATCTGTATGAAACAGAATCATAAAGCTTTTAATCCTGTTCAAGCAATCTAGTGAACCATAATGGCATGCATTCCTTTATTGTGAATTCTGCCGTAAAAACAATAGATGTTATGAATATTTCTCATACTCTTTCTCGATTTACGTGCACATGGATTAATAAATATCTATAATAATTGTTTCGAGAACCTAAACACCCACGGAAGATATCAATTTGGGCCAGAAAAAGAACTCCACCAGTGAAAAACAGCATCGATCTCAAAAAGTAAAATTCTAGCAGTAAAAAGAAAACAGCACACGCGTAACAAAAAGGACGATCTAACAATAAAAATAAATGTTTAAGTGGGCGTAACAATATCAGGAGGATTTTAGAAATGAGAGAGACACTTTGACGATTACGAATAGAAGAAATTACAATACCAGGAAATAGTAGAAAAACCAACGTAAAGATACAAAATCAAACGGATATCATCGATCAAAAGGCGCAGAGATTGCTAAAAGAGATTGCAACGATAAATGAAGGTATTGGAGAAGAAAATTCTATCGACGAAAGAGATAGAAAGAAAGAAAGAACGTGAAAAGGAGAGGGGCGAATTGCACGATGTCTTGACTCGGAAACGATCTGCAAATTCCTAAGATATTCTAGGGTTTATAGGGGCGTATGCCAGAAATCCAAGGACGACTTAAGGTACAATGGAATTGAACTATAAAGTTTTCAACGCGAAAGTACGATAGTACCATCTACGTATACATGTTACACATCGATATCATGTTATGCGTGTAACTGAATGTCGCTTGCATCCACCCATCACCTTCTGCCATTACAATTATATTAACTTTCCATGAATATCATCGCAATAAATCAAGAATCCATTTAATGCACCGTAGCTGTAACATTTCTATGCGAACTTATATTCAGCGATTCCTTATCGGTAGAATATATTAATTTCCATCGAGATCTGATCGATGGAATGAATTATGCTTGGTTACCGCGTGACGGCCACCTCGACATCAACGTGGTAAACGACGTCAATGGTGAAACTCGATCAGGTTGATCGAAATCGAAGGATCACCGATTCACAGGGGTAGCTTGCTATATCGCGACCGGTCGACGGCCGGTGGGGGTTGCTTCCTGGGTCGCACTTTCTGGTGTGGGTAGAGCAACCACCGCCAGTAGTATCACGGTGACGAGCAGACGCGGTTGTCTTCTACCTTTCTCGCCGATTTCTTGGTTTTCGTTCAGTATCCGCTACGGCCACCCTCGAAACGACGTTCATCAATCGTAAGTAAATTGTCACTATTCTACGACACGTAAATTCCTCGAGACATTTGAATCTTCCTTCCCGGATTTTCGCCCCGTTTGTCACTTTGCCTCCTTTTGTCCTTTCGCGCGTCTTGTGTGATCAATGACGGGACGTGGAAATCAAGCGTAGATCAAAGTAAAAGTGAGGAAAAGTTTGTGTAACGATACTCTGCTCTATTGATATTTCTAGGTATGTGTGGAATTTCTGGCGCTCAATTCAAAAATAAAAGCTGCACGTTCGATCGGTAAAACAGTCGATCAACTCCTAACGTTCCGACGCAGTTACGTTGCACAAAGTGTACATTTTAATCGATAAACTTGCATGTATCGCGTAAATGATGTTTTTGTAAGAACGGTGCGTGCTTTTCATCGATTTTATTGGCTACGGGCAATCTGTTCCATAGAGTCTATTTAGATTAAACCACAGTTTTTCGTCGCGTGAGACCAGACCGCAGCATCTAACAATGCGATGTCTATAGTCACGTCATTGCATTACACGCCCCCCTCGTCGGTTAAACGATCAATTTTAATTACGCGCACGAAATTGTGCCGCTAATTTAACGAGTAACTGACATGCCAGATCTCGTCACTAATCTTCTTGTTCGACACTCAATGATGTCTCCTTCGTTTTATTCAAATTGTATGCAAATACGCGTTGGATAGTTATCGCTCCGACGAAGTTACCGCGCGGACCACGACATCTATGTTCGATATCAACGTGAAAATTCAACGACACGAACTTTGAATCGGACACAAGAGGTTAGGAATTTGCAGTTTGCTTTGCATTTTCTAACTAATATAACTAGACAGAAGCTGAACTATCTAAGGATGATAGAGCGGATGACTATTTCTGGAAATTGAATTATTATTTTATCGCTAGATAAAAAGAAACATTCACTGGCGAACACTCCCTTACCCTCACGCAGGCACTAGCTGTACACACATGCACATATCTTAACCTAAGCCTACGTGTCTCGTAAGAACTGTACCATCTCGTTGTTGTCTGCTGATTTTAAAACTAAACAGAAGCTGTATTCCTTTAAACTATTTACAATGTAACATTTATCCTAACTCATACATTAACGCTACAATTAATAAATTCAAAGAACGCCGTTTCGGGGATAGCAGAGCGTAGGTAGAGATTTCTACCAAAGCTATTAGTCGAGAAATTCTGATTAATTAACATTACAAGTGGCAATTTCCTAGAGAGAAACAAATCAGAATTATTTTGTCGAGGACTGTTACGTGTTAGAGTACGTAGGGGTATTTTGTAATTTGCATTTATCCGGTATAACTTAATATATGGAAATTTATATTTTTATTCGTGTTTTTAAATTTTGTTCATTATATTTGTCTTAATCTTGTTTCGATTAAGATTTTCATTAGAATATTTCTATACGAGTCTACCGTGTTATCTGTTTGACAGATTCAATAACAAATTAGGATTGTTCTTTCGAAATAGAATTGTGACACGTTGAATAGGAAATTTTCTAACTTGCATCCTTGTGGTGAAAAATTTATATGCTTTTCAATCTGAAAATTTTACTTAAAGGAAACTCGCCTTTCCTTTAGAACTTATGCTTTTCGTTGAATTTTGATCGATTTTCATTGTGAATTACTACGCTAATTTTGTGCAGAGAAACAAACACAGATTTGTTCTTTTGATAGAGATCTGTTTTATGTTAAATGGAAAATTCCTACGTAAAGGTTTCGTCCATGGCATTTTCCTACCGTCTTGATCGTTGAACCTCGATCGATAGAACGTCTCTAACGATATTTTAACATTCCGGTTATTTTGATAATTGAACGTTCCACGGGAGAATGATTCTCCATGACTTATTATCGTGTTTGGCCTCCTTGCTTCCGTGACGATCAATATTTGGATCGTGGCTTGCTTAGGATGCTTAAGGTTAGATTAACTCGTATTTTTATGCGTCCCCAGCTCGCGTTATCGGATCGCGCACCTTTTACGACCAATTTCCCGTTTCTTTCCGGCATTCTGCACCCGATCGCCACATTTACGGCGTCGAATCGATGAAAATGTAACACAAAGGTTGCAAAGATGGACAACGAATTACGTAACACAAAGGTTGCCAGCACCGACGAAGAATTCCGTGATGCATTCAGACAACGCGTAAGAAACCGACTCGTTCTCTCTCAGAAGCACTTTCGATTAATTTAACATCGAACTGGTCTATGAAAAGCTTTCAGAAATTACATTATTTAGGAAACCGGTGGTGAGATGCATTCGCGATTCGAACGAGATCAAAGGAATTTTCTCGAATCTTCTAATTCGATTTTAGAAAAATACGATCGCGAGCTGCCTTTATTGTTACATCCTTGCGTTCGTAGTGTCGCACGTATATTCTAAAAGTGTCACAACTGAAAACTATGAGGAAAGAACACGATAAGTTTCTTATTCTCTTTTGATAAAAAACAGCTTTATAATTCAGTACGCCGTCGATCAGCCTATTACCTCAATTGCTTTTTGACTCTGGAAGTAAACATACGTTTCCCCATTCTCTTCGCAAATTTTCGAAATTTATCTTGTTTCATTCGTTTATTCATACGGGCAATACTCTTTGGTTTAAGCATAATCAACACGAACATACATTTATCAACGTTTTACGGTTTTATCCACTTTACCCGGAAACACGTGCGTATCTCGAGAACAATAAAACAGATATTACACGATTTCGAGGGGTTTATCATGGTGATGTTTATTTCACCCCGAAGAGTCCTTGAAAAGCCCAATATTTTCTTATTCCACGTTCCTGCAACCACCATACAACATCAAAACATTTTCAGAACATTACCTGCTTCTACTACTACGTACTTTCCGCATAAAATATTATCGAAATATTAAATCTCAAACTTGATATATCGACATTATTGGCGTTATCCATTTCTCCGGTAGACTTTATACATCATTGATGGTTCTAAAAAGAGCTGTTTATGCGAGTACGTGTGTATGCACCGAAATACTATCCCTGAAACGACTAGTCGTTTCTAGATGTTTAATACAACTTCGCATCCTTCTTAAGAATTAATGTCCGGATATGGGTTTATGCAAAAAATATAAATAAGAAGCGCTTCAACGTCAGTTATGAAAATATGAAAAAAAAAGAATATAGTTCCCATTTAAAAAACACAAGCGTTACTTTCACAGGGCTTTTCAAAGTTATTCCAGCATAAAATAAATATCGGCATAATATGACCCCGTCAAAATTGTATAACATTTGCCTGAAAATCAATTTTCTTGTCTCATCTATAGTTTTCGAAATATTTCCAGATAAAACTGACACACTGTATAATTGGAATATGGCGTTTGTCATACGTGATACAAAGACGAAGACGAATGTCAAGCGTTTTAAATGTATTCTTATAAACGTGGGCAACGATTTACAGAAAAAGCGTAGCTGGCGCGTGAGCGAGTGGCGTGGTCACATATACGTTTAACACAACTAAATATCGGATGTATAGAATAAGGGAAATTTTCTGAATGTCCCCGGAGAAACATCGAGCTCCGATAGCTGCAGAATTTCCCAGCAATTTATAATATAGTCGTTTGCAATTTTGAAGACAAATGTAGTAGCATTGGCAATGAATCTATGCGGTTCCAACGTAAACAACCCGAGAGACGTTAAAAGTAAATCGTAGTTTTAAAAAATTGCTGCAGCGGAGTCGCCAATTTTAGAAACAACAAAACGAAGAATTCTATGTAGAGAGAACAGTGTTCGAGATGCGGGACAAACAGAACGGTATAGAGTTCTCTGTTAGAGGATTTTAAAAATTTGCCGACGGTCTAGCGATAATGGCGATATTCTTGTAGCTGCTTCGCAATTTGGAAGATTAGGCGTAAATATAATTATTAAGACAAAGTACTATTTTTATATTCTCATTTTATATCTCCGATTTTCTTTTAATCTCTCTTTGGCTGTTTTCTTATCTAAACTCTGTTGAAAGGATTGAAAGTGAATTAATAGATGACGTACGCTAAGAACTCTACTCAAAATCTCAGTCTGTATCGTAAAATCATTTGCAGTGTACATGGAATCGAATAACAAGTGATACAATAATAATATAAATATCAGAATTGATGAAAATTGAGATCAAGAAATAGAAGTATAAAAAGAATATTAATTATGTTACATCAGATGGACGAGAGACTTCATCGTCTAACGTTTTAAATGAAATAACAATTCTTAAACGTTTCGATAATTTCTTAGTGATTCTTCAATTTTAATCAAGTTATCATGTTTCTGTTATCTCAATTTGTATACATGTCTGACATGTTAGTGCACGTTCCATTCGAGATCGGAAGCGGAAAATTACTTTGCGCGCGATCCAAATCAAACGTGAATCTGGCGAATCGGCCAGTTAAACGTACGTTGAACTTAATTATAAATAGAAATTACGACGATGCATGCATTGAATTTTATTCGGCTTTTTCGGATAACAACGTTTATACGCGTGTTTCATATTTATGGAATTTTGATTACGCCTTTATGGGTACCTACGTGAGCTATACTCTCATTAAATCAAATGGGTGCCGTGTAAACCAAACGAGATTAGCTGAACGTCGTTTTGGAGCAAAGAGACTTTAAATTGCGATTATTTCCACATAACATGCAGAAAATCGTTTTCCCTAAGTCTAATCCTTGAACGAGGTGGCACGAACTTTCGTAATATCGTGACTGTTTAAGAACACGATAATTTTTTCCTCGAGAATGAATAATACAATCGTGTTGTTTGATTTTCTACATTGTGATCGATAAACTTCGCAAATGTTGGACGATAATTTTGAGCTAAATTAATCGACATCGATAATATGGTGAACGATAATGTTACGATCAGCGTGCAAACCACTAGTTTGTTCGATTTCTTTCTCGTAGAGTTTATTGGATGACAAACCTTTTAATAATTCACGTTTCCTTTGTCAGAGATGGAAGAAAGGTTGTAATAAAACCTTTTCGCATCATCTTTTGGATTCTTCTTTTCTGGCAGATTTAAATGATAATTTAATATTATTTGTCGTTGTTGATTTATACGTCAAAGTTCAGAAGCACGTAAGCTTGTTTCGAATAGAACATAATATAACTGGGAAATTAGAAATGGAAACCAGGCCAATTTTATTCTACGTTAAAGCTATCGTGCAATATCGCGATACATTTTTTTTCAATAATTAATATGCAGTAAAAGAGATGGTTTCTGTATGTGTGAAACATTGTGATACACATTTTACATAAACAATTTCAATTTCGTATAATATACATATCCAAAAAATATACATCGCTGTCCATGAGTACTAGGACACGTACAGAAAGTTAAGTAAGCCTCGGAAACTTTATTTTAACACTTTCACATCCTGTAGCATTAACGTGTTGTCCAATGCAGACCAAGTGTCCGGTGACACCACGTTGGTATTACGAGCAAATCGATCCTTTGCGTAAACTTTACGAATTTGAAACTCCGGTTGCTGATTAAAATTACTAGGAAATTTGTACACGTTGATAATATTTATGAACGAGGTCGTATGTTGAGTTCACAAGACGACAATAAGTTACAGTGATATTCATCATTTACCAATTTCAAAATGTACCTTTCCTACCTTATTTGACGCATCTAACAGTCATCTATAACAGTCTCGCGTTCCCTTAGCCTATCACGACAGCAACCATATCGAAGATAATATCGGAATATGAGTCGCGTGTTCGTTTTCACTGGCAATAAAAGGGCAGGAATTACCTGGTTTCAGAAGAAACAAACCGTATCAAAGCCTAGGATTTTTTTTCTTATTTTTAATCTCGTTGAGGATGTTACGCCGCGCAACACATCTGCACGCCATCCCGCGCGGCTTGCCAACCAACGGTCTACCTGTCGTCCTTCTAACACTCCATAGGCCCAAGGACCCACTATAAAGTTGCAATTCTAGCTGCATTGTTCGCACACATGGTCTAAGCACATCTGTTTGCCAGAAGACTTTCTAATTCCAGAAGTGTTTTCGGCCGGTTTTTAGAAAGGTCCTTGGGTTTATTATGTGCTCTTAAGAATTACGAAGAAAGCGGAGATATACCTAACGGAAAATCTGAGTTTCCCTATAAACAATGTCGCCTAGGACCCAAGTTCGTAGGAGGTTTCTTCCTCCTCTCTTCCTTCCTAACATTGGTCCCAACCAATCGACATCGCGGATTATTTCCCTCACTTTACTAACTGAAAATGTAAGCAACGAATCCGCGTTCTTCGTTCAAAGGGCACACCCATACCAAGCTTTCCTCCGTATTCACATTAGAATAAGCTTCAGAGATTGATCGTCTCTCACGGTGTCTAGAGTTCCCACAATCCCTATAACTCTCACCGTTCCTGTATCTTTCTGAGTTCCTTCATCATTTCTCAAGGTGCCTACACGGCCTAGAGTCTTCTAAGGCTCTCACTTATCCAGAACTCCGACAGTTCCTATAACTCTCAAGGGCCTAGAGCGCCTAAAGCTCTCCTTCTCTCATCCAAGACTAACCCTTCTCTCGTTATCTGTATCTTAATCAACGGCGTTACTACTTTGTGTGATTGTATAAAGTGTTGGAAATATACATTATTATAACTCTGACTCCCAGTGTTATACCGCATTAACCACCCCGATTATCCTAACCGAAATACGGGGATCGAACTATTCGTGGTGTCGATTATTCCAATCG
Organism: Bombus affinis; assembly: GCF_024516045.1. Taxonomy (NCBI): domain Eukaryota; kingdom Metazoa; phylum Arthropoda; class Insecta; order Hymenoptera; family Apidae; genus Bombus; species Bombus affinis. The sequence goes on along the minus strand of NW_026108879.1, from coordinate 164,079 downwards.
TAACGGGAATTTACGACTCCCGTTGACGCGTATTCCAACGACCGCGTCTCCCCGCGATAGCTCGAAAAAACAGAGGAGTATCGCATTTATTAGTCGTTGCCACGTTCTATGTAGCTTATTCGTCGGGAAATTTTGCTGTAACAGAGCGCGAAACGCGTTATCAGAAGCGTTAACGTTAAGTAAGAAATAAAAACGAGTTACGGTTTCTTTACTGTTTAGCGACTTAATTTGCTGCGGATGAAACAACTTTGTTCAAGTATATATTCTAGGAGGAAAGAAGTTTTCTATAAAAAGCAAAGTTTCAACAAGGGGAAACTGAACGATCTACGATCCTGAATGGATTTAATAAGTTTCGTACGGGTGGTAAAAGAAAAGAGCAAAAGGATAGTAACCCTAAATCTTGAGATAAACTGGTAATGTCGGCAAAAATCCCCTTTGTATACGTTCCACGCGAGAATTTCATAGATTATCCTGCGAAATGAGAATTAACGTGCGCCGAAATCTAGAAGAGCAACAAAACAGCGTAGGAAAAAACGAAAGAATACAAAAAGCATTTGAAGATAAATATACCAGGTCCGGAACTTACGTTCAGCTTTGATTTCCTCTAATTGAGTATGTTGAGTATGGCGATTTGTACAACTTCAATTTCGCTACCCGTTACAGCTGGTTTATTTCCGACCTAATTTCCAATGTCAACAGAAGCTACGAGAATAAAAAAGCGAAACATTTTTAGTTCAGTTTTTTCCTCTAGCTCAATTTTGCGAAAATTCGTATCGTTCTCGAAAAAAATAGAAACTATTACAAACAATTTTTATTATTTTCTTTCGAATAGAACGGGATCAGGTTCGGTTCTGTTTGATTCTAGTACCATTTGCACGCGCAAAATCCACCCTTTACGAGCTTCGGCCGAGATTTTGCCTTCAAGGCAACTCTCGAATTACGCGACCGGTTGTAAAACAACACTTCTCCTGCAACCGTGCCTTTTTCTGCAGAACGATTCGTAGAAGCAAAACTTTTTCAACCTTTTTTATAGATGGTTTTCGCGTTTAATTCTCAGGGAGCGTGAATTTTAATGTCGACATCTTCTTGACCCTTTTCAACCCCTTCAAGTGACCCTCTTGCCAGCGAAACGTTCGTCAGAGGTTAAGAATCTACGCGAATCCGTGGATTCGAACAATAAAAGCGAAAGCCACTCCTCGAAGGAACGTCATTTCCAACCAGCCGTCCTTTTACATTCCGATTTTTGTTTTAACGTTGCGCCTTAATTATCGCGATTTAATTTATTTCAGCGTTACCTTGTCGTTCAAGCTGGTCCAGTTTCGAAATGTTACGGCTTGCCAGGGTTGTCGCGTGACGTTCGAATCTATAGCTTCGATAAGAAAGTTTTTTTTAGCAGGAACATGAATGATTCATCCTGTGACCGCAAGAGTCATCATTCTCGCCACGACAATTGCGGTTGAGTGATTAAAACGGTTGAATGAGTTCCAGCGAAAATTCACGAGAGAAGATTCTGAGGATTTATGGCAGTTCGGAATTCCGTTCGTCCAGAGAGAATCAACGTTCTCACGATCCGACGTCTTTAGGATTCTTCTCGCTATGGAACGTGCTGACTTTCAGGTCGTTGAAAATTTCACTTGGCACAAACAGCCGAATTCCGGATGGTAATTTATTGAATTTTTGACGCGAGCGAATCTCCAATATTTTCGTCCAGACATTTTCATCCTTTGGTTATCGAACTAAAACTTTCGAAATTTTGTTGCTCTTTTTCTACTAGTTTAAAGCATACGAAATGTCATGTATTCAAATGAAGATCTAGTTGGACATGATTTAGGACAATATACTTTTTCAACGACTTATCTTGTTTCTCGTTATTCCACTAGATGTTACAGGGTCCTCTAGCTATTATTAATATTACGAGGGAAATTTTACAACTTACAAAGTACCAGTATAGATAAATACTCTCGCATAACAATGACAAGTTTGATAATAAAACGAATGAAATTTTACGAGTACTTAGTATCTAGTGATAATATGCACGACCAACAAAATTTATCTCATACACGCGAAATGTGTATATACGTATAATATATAGTAATTATAACAGCCAAATTACTGTACGTGGTCACAGTCCAAAAATCGTAAACTGTATTATTCACAGGTAAGGGAAACTGTTGGTAAAAAGTTTCTACTGATAAAAATTTCGTTCACGGAGGTAACCACGTATCTGTGTCCACGTATTTCATGTTCCTGGATATGTAGTTCACCGGTACATGACGTCTATGAGGAAGCATCGCTACAATACAGTCCGATTTTCCCTACGTGTTACTCCTCTTTGTCTAATTCAACGCGTTCTTCTTTCGTTTTATTTCGTCTCTCCACGACGTCTGTCGTCTCGATTTTTGAGCAAGTCCAAGGATATCGACGTTAGATCGCGAGATAAAGGTTTCTGGACAGAAAAAGAGTATCTTGTTTAATTTACCCTCGATGATTAATCCATTCTCTGTCTGCAAAATGATTAATGGCCACGAAGAGGAGAAACTTTTTTCGTTCGCACTTAGACAGTGTACTTTCGTTTGCTATGATGTTGATCGGATAACTAAAACACACAAAGTTGCGAAATGGAATTGTGCAGAATGTTGATGATTTATCAGAAAGTTCGTTTGTTGATCGTTTACCACGCCGTACTCGATAAGTTAATTCCTCATCAGTTATGGATCGTTCGGAACTCCGTCAATTTTACTTTTTTTATAGAAAAAAGGCAGATCCGTCTTAGGATCTAACAGACATTTTTTTCACTACTTTCGCAAATTAATTCTGCAGCTATAATCAAGCAAAAAATGTGGTATAATATAAATCCAGGTTGTTGGAAGCTTTATTAAAAAGGTATAATAAAAATACGAAACACGAAGTGGAAAATACTTTGACCTTTAATATGCACTTTTATATTAAAAAGAAAGGTACATCGAACAAATATTGATACACGTGTTTTGAATTAATACAGAGAGTTGATTGATACATTGAAATGAAGCACGATTAAAATGAGTTTTACGAGGAAATAAATTTAATCTTTTATCGTTATTAGGTTGGTATCGAACGGTGAACATTTTGAGATGGAGTATCTACACCAAACAAATAGTCTAATAGTCTGACTAGTGATTATAAAACTATTCTCATTTTATAGCACAGTAATCGCAAGTCCATTCCGTGACTTTTATTACAACTTTTCAGTCAAATAAATATTTTTTCCTTGATTGTAAACATATCGTATTACAACATAATGCGCTAGAAACGTTTGGTTATTGAATTTTAGGACACCCTGTACATAAACAATTAATACGCTTGTCGCTAAAATTATTTCGATATCAATTTATTTCGATATTAATTTCGTAAATCAAATTTCGCCATGCGATTGTACATATATGGAAATATTTGTATTTAACAATGCAAACTGGCGCTGTTGTAAAGATTGCTTTTATAAAAAGAAATGAACGTGTTTTTTCTGAAATTCGAATTACGGAACATGGAATATGGTGACACAATACAACGTGGGGGGAAAATAATTCTATGGGTCGAGGTTAATAAACATTGTCATGGAAGTGACAGCATAGGAGAGATGCGTAAATATACGTAATTCGATCCGAACAAAGGGAATTCGTTGGATAAAATAGAGATATAGTCGAGTAGTTTTTCGTACGTGATCGAAAAGTTATAAATATTTCGCGTCAGCTTAAGCTCCAGCTTGCTACCGGATTTGACGAAGATATCGAAACGTTCCCTCAATGAAGTTGCCGCGATGTACTTCGAATTACGATGGAAATGCAAATCGATCGACAGTCTAGCAACTAATTTAAACGTGGATTTCTTTCTTCCCCTTTAAACATTACCATTAAACCTGAATTTGATAGATTAATGTTACACGAGTGATGTTGTAGTTTCGTCAGAGTCGAAAGACTTTTGTGGAAATATGGTTTTTGATCAATCTTCTTCCAATTTTCGAAGGAACCCTGTTGGAATAAAGCTGAGTCTCATTTATATTTAAAAGAGATTTTCACGGAGAGTAGGCGAGATCTAAAGATTTTCACAGCAAAGCGTATCTTGGATCACCATAATTCTCCGTCGAAACGCTTTCGCCGCGAAAAAGAAAAAAAGAGCTGATTTATCAATCAGAAAACGTCAACTTGGTCGTCTTTTTCGAAGCTTATACGATCCATTGTAATCCTACCGAGCGAACTTCGCTGTAGTATGTATTTGAAACTCGAATAAAGTTCGGGATGCATGATAAAAAAAAAGCACTTCACCGTTCTCTTTCGATGTATGCCTTCGTCCCTTCTTTAGAATGGGATTTATTAATTTCTTTTTATCCACGAATCTTTCTAGAACGAAATAACGAGACGTGGAAAACCATTCCATCGTCCTTTTCCGATTTACAGTTGCTTCTCTCCTTTAAAATAAGATTTATTAAACTCCATGAGTCTTCGTAGAACAGAATGGTAAATCGCAGGATAAATTATATCGTAGAATAAATTATAGCGCGGACTGTTCGATTCATATTACATAGATTTTTCATTCTGAGTAGCGATAAAAATCATCGAGCAGCGAGGAGAAATTGAGTTTCATCGGCTGTAGCGATTCGTACGACGATTAAAAATATGAGGAGAAAAAATATTATTTGTTATGAACAACGTTAATTAGAAGCATATTTTTCATTTCATGTCTGATCGGTGATGTAATCATTCGTGTTCTTTGGTTGTTCCCGAGAAATGTTAAAGGGACGCTGTCGAATGAGATTAACGATGTCAGGAACGACGACGATCGTATCTTCAAAGGACGACACCAATTAACATAGACTAAGGGTGTAAGTTTCATCTAATTACATCGTGCTGCGTACAAGAATTAAAGGAATTAGTAGGTTATTTTATCGTGAAGAATTTGGATGCAACATTCTAATTGAAGATTACAACATTAGAAATTCAATAATTGGATGGTTGAAAGAAAATTTACAATTTGAAAAGTTAATTACTCATCGTTTTGTAAATTCGTTGCTGTTACTTTTCTGGAAATTTCAACGATATAAATGACGATATAAAGTAACGACTTTAAAGATACAACTTTAAAGTTGGACGCTTCGAACTTCGACTACTTTGGCACTGTTTTGCAGATTAAATATTCTCAACTGTTGTTTGTTCATTGTTAGAACTCGTTACTAAAACAATTAATCCTCTGTTCTCTGGTTTATTTTTAATATACTAATTCATTACTACGAAACTCTCGATTATTTTAGTTATTCAAAGTGCTGCAAATTTACTAATTTAGGTCAATAACAATATTCTTCGCTTCGACAAAACTTTCATCACAAGATTTTCTGATATAATACAATTGTATGCTGATTACTTTTCAAATTATTTGTTTCTTAATTAAATCTAGCTGTTACAAACCTTTGTCTGAATCAAAATCTTTGTACACGTCACGAGACATGGTTACACAGTTCATCAAATCAATAGTAATATGAGACTCTCGATTGGTATTAAGAGTGGAACAATATGAAAGGCAAAGTTCATCGGTTACAGCTATCTAGATGCTTCGACAGAATCGATTTTGGTGGAAACTGGTATCCAATAGTTGGCTTTATGTTCTTCCGGATCATCAGCTCGATACGTGGGAGAAAATCGCTCGATTAAAGCCTATTTGAACTCTCGAATTCGATAACTAGCTATTACGACTGTCAACTTCGAATTAAGTTGCTTCTCCCACGACTTTGATCTTTCGACCATTTTGTTTCCAATCGTTGGTTCGTTGGATAAGCGATACTAATGATTTTTTGATGAGAAGTTCGATAATAGGATTGCAGGTATGCAGCTATCGACGATAGCTGCAGACGAAGGCTGAATTTATGATGTCGAATAGTTGAAGCGCCGATCTGATGGAAGTTTGCCGAAGCGATTAGAATTTCGAAAGCATTACAAAGCGGTTAGTTATCTCTCTATCACTGAGAAATATGCAATTTTAATAATTGTAAAAATAAAAAATCTGGAACCTGTTGTTTTATCATTTTTGTCATATTGAATTTTATTGCGTTATGGTACCCATTTTTTAAGGCTAATTTTATTACTAGTACGCTTTGTATCAAATTTTTGGAAAATTTTATTGGATTGCAAAAAGGGATCGTATATGGCGCAATAAGGTTGATGCACAACTGTAGCATTAAACATTTCTCCTATGAATCTAATTTTATTACTATCGTGCATCGAATGTTATTACAAAGTTTACAAATTTTCATCGTTATCGCATTTGAAAAAGAACCGTACAGGTGTAATAAGCTTGGTGTATCATACTAACGTCAAACTTTCTCTTTTGAAGTCAGCATCTTGCAATTACGCTTTGCTTTAAATTTGTTTAAATTCCACCGCAGTCGAATGCAAAGAAAAATCATATACAAGTTATAATATGATTGTTGCATCGTTTGTTCTACTCTTAAGAGGAAACATTTCGAGTACTACGTTTCCAAATTGCGACAGTTGTTTCTAACGAATGAATGAAGATGACTTAACTGAACGATTAATAGACGTATTACGCGAACCTGCACATTCCCGCAGGAGATTGTCGTGTTTGTTCAGACACGAAACTTCTGCAAGGCGCGACTCGTTTGTTTGGCTTTGACGTTTGCATTCACGTCTTTGTGTTGTGCAACGTTCCCAGCAAATGGTCGCGGAAAAGATTTATCAACTAACATAATCACTGACTGGTTCGAAGTGATACAAACCTTATGATACAACATTTGGCAAGATGAGATGTCCAAAAAGATTAAAAACATTATTTTTATCATATTCGTTGGAATTGTAAGGTACATGGCAAACAAAATGCTTGCCAATTTTTTTTTTAATTCTATTATTAATCAACACAAAGAAGAATCGTGCTTTTGAAGAAAATTTTTCATTTCTGGACACTCTATCGTTTCATTTTTTAGATTATAATGCATTTTATGAGTTAGAAGCTAAACCCACGATATAGTGCAATCGAGATTATACAGAATGATCTATATCTTGACTTATAGTCAAACAACTGTTACTAATGTTACGAAGTCTTTTGTAATAACTTCATCGTTTAATTAAACATCATTTTTCTACGATTTAATTCCAAATATATTTATAAGAATTGGGTATTCTAATGAATACTCTGTTTAAAAAAATGTGGAATGTATCGAAGAGAAATTAGAAACGCTCGAACAATCCATTGTTTTCCTGAGAGAAGAAAGGCACGGGCAATATTCGTTGCAGCTCTTCGATTTTCGATAAAACGTCAAATCACCTTTGTATCCTACAGAAAATATTTCAACGATTAAATTTGCATCGAATTCGAAGCCGATGGATATTTCCGCATGATCGAACAGTTTAACGAACAGAAACTACACACTGCAAAACACTTCGTAGTAATTCATCGTTGGCTCGCAGTGTTTCACGCGTTCAACAACGGGTGAACAAGGCGATCTTTCACAACCAGATACACTTTTCCCCTTCTTGTTGGCCCGTGTCATCGTCACGAATTTCCAAAAATGATTTATAAACTTACCTCGCCTTGTCAACGAATTATTCATCGAAAATCCATAAAGCGTCCAAAATATGGAAGGATCCAATTGGAAAAATCGCGTTTATTATTCCACTTCAGAAACATGAACGTCGTTCCACGAAGCTCCGCCATAACACCTGCTGTTGTCAACCTTTTCAGGAATATATCGTTACGTTCTTTCGTTTCCTTCCATCCATTGTACATTAATTTTCCTTTGGCCGAATAACCAACTTTCTTCCCATATATTTCGTTTCTCGATTATCCAACTTTAAACAGTCGTCTCTGGCCTGTTTTCTCTCTAATTGCCGAGTAGCCGTCGGCGTGATTGCAATCTGTTCCGGTCGTTTTAATACGAAAACGTCGGAAATCCGAGCGTTGAACGTGATATTAAAATTTCTTGGTTCACCACTCGACTATTTCCCTCCTCTTCGTCGAATAGCAAATACCAACCGACCGACGAAGAATACGCAATCAAAACGACCGGGCGAGTGTAAAAAAACGTCTAGAAAGGTTGCCATTCGAATAAAAGCTACCAGGCGAGGCTTGGTTATCCCATGTTTCCATCCTTTGGGAACGTTATTTTATCCCGTTGCCTTTTTTCTCTTTCTCTCTCTCTCTCCCCGTCGCCTAGAACGATGAGACGGCATGATATCAACGACGAAAAATGGATCTGTCGGGTGTAGGACGAACCTTTCGAACCAACACTTTGAGACAAACGTTTCGCACGAATGAGGGGAAGGAACGTTCAGAAGGAACAGTTGGAACGAATACTTGGAACGAACACTTGGAACAAACGGTAGGTTGTTTTCACGAAAATAATCGGCCACCACGCTTCAATCTTGTTCTACAATCGTGCACCAAGTGTTCTTCCTATAATTGAATATCTCGTTCCGTTGTATCGGTGTATCGAACATCTTGAAGAGGCCAGGAGTTCTCTGGTTCTCTCTAACTCGCTACCGTAACACGATTGAAATATGCAGAATACGGTGTTCAGCGGTGGGAACAAATATTGGACGCTCGAAGTTTGGTATCCTCTACAATAGATGGAATGTAAATGACACGAATGTACCTATCAAATAAATTCCAAACTGTTCGGTATTTAAGCTTCAAGAGCACCAATTCATCACACCGGCGCGCAGCGTTGGATTTTATTTGTCAGTTCGAAACAATACGTGCTTTGTTTTCCTTACGCTGCTTTGTTCTTTTTATTCATCCTCTTTGTTTCAGTAGCCCAAAGTAGGGTTTTATAGGTGGGTAATTGGAGTATTATACTCTTTCTTTCTCAAACAACAGTTCGTTTTGTTCGAAGTTTTTATTCTTCTTTGGAAGTAGGAAACGGATTAGGGAATGTTTAGTAGTCAAGGGAATGTTTAGAGATTGCCAGGAACAGTCGGTACTCTCTTCAATTTCCTAAGGAACTATCCGCACGGTTCCCCGCCTTTATTTTATCGAAAGCTGAGGCACGTTTCTCAAACGAACACGACGGAGATCCACCAGGAAATAAACTTTGAAAGAGCAAAGGAACGCGACGGATCTTGGGACACGTCTTACTAAAGGATTCACTATGATTTCGTGTCGCTTTTACTGGCGGATATTGACGATGAATACTAATGCAACTATTTGATCGAATCGTGTAAAATACCTTTTGTCCGATCATCTCCATCTAATGTATTTTAATATACCTTAAAATAATAAAAGCTTAAAAATGTTCCAACGTTCAATCAATTAGGATGCAATTCGTCCATAAAAATTACGATCAAGAGATTTGCTATGATTTCAGTAAAGTAAAGCATTTCAATTTTATTATCTCAGCTTTCTCGCGCAATAATTTGCAATTTTACAATTAGTCAACTGACTGATATCCTTAAGTTTATTTATCAAAGCTGCTGGTATAGACAATTACATAGTTCAAGTTTAAAAAATGTACGTAATATCGTTATTTTTCTCTGCTTTTCAATTTACGGAGTTCATCAGCATGGTTTTCAAGCGATTAATGCAATAAAACATACTTTAAAAAGTTCTTTATCTTCAAACCGCTCGTAAACTACGAGTCAGATAAAGGAGGTACTTCTAAACTCACGCGAAGATTATTAACGCTGTTTCCAGCAGAATTATCCAAAATCCGGAAGTATGTCAACGTGATAGTGTACTTTATCTGAGAAGAAGATTATTTTTTATTTCTATAACGTCAGAACTATCAGAAGAGCCAAGCGATCAATTCATAATTCTTCGTAGACAAATTTCGTAAATTTACAACGACGCATTTTTTAAAGAATATTGATTAATTTCATCTTTGGTTCATTTCTTTGTATTATATATTTTTTCATCCTGATTCCTTTAATACGAGTTTCATCTAATTCTATACGCGATCCTCGTTAACAGATTATTTGCGTTTATAATCTTCCAATTTCACGAGAACACACTAATCACCGTCTCTAGTCATTGATTTGCCATTAATTTATACATTTTGGAAAAATTGGTATACCATTACCGCAAGTGCACATGGCAATTCAAATGGTTCCGTACAATAGCGTATATTGCCTATTAAAGATGTTAATTTATATTTCGCCGGCAGGCTTCATTTAATTACTTAATGGAGATATTGAAACGTCATATTGACATGCAATCTCGGTACTGCGCCGAATATCTAAATTTTGTGGCGTACTAACCACATAAATGTTCTCTGGAATAATACCGCAGTCTAAACAACAGAACGTACACTGGTGGCAATGCGCAACCCTCTATTGGCAGTTATAGAGGGTGGATCAACGCCGCCGACGGTCAAAAGCAGCCACTTTCTCAACTTTACGATCCTCCCGCTCGATGTTTACTCATAGCCTGGTGAAAATAGCTTTAAGACTACCGGAGGTTTCAGTTCGATATTTTTATGGGGGCCACCCTCAAGAAAGACGAAAGTCAACCTTACCGTCACACTAATTACGCAAACATCGCTGATGATTCAGTTTCTTATCTAAAACTGTTCTTTCAGTAATCGCGAGAAATTTATTTTTACGGTTAATAATTTAGTAAACAATAGTTGTGGACTATATAACGATACATATATGTAGTATCTAAATGGGTCTTTATGTTGGGTAATGATGGATTATTATGGGTAATGATGTTTTGATTTAATAAATAATATTCGAAGCAACGAAATGATTACAATGCTGTCGTACGTCTTATTTTCATACGCGGCTTTCGACTTCCCGATTCACACTCTCCGGCTTCTACACTCGCTCGCTCTCGCTTCTCACTCAAACTGCACGCTTTTTGCATCCGTTCTCTCCGGCTTCTCAACTAACACTGCCTTTAGCGTTTCTGTGTCTTTTCTCGTCCTATCGGACACGTGTCCCGAGACGCCCGTGACCAGGGTCACGCAGCCCCTTTTCGCGAAACTATCCACTTGAAAGGACCGCATTGATGTACCCGACGATGCCGCGGCTTTCGCGACTTTGTTTACGGTTCGGCCGATATCTTAGGCCTTTTGTCCACGATATTACATATATATTCCGAACGAAGTTTGTTAAATGTTACATAGGAAAAATATGATAAATGCTTTTTTGGTGATTTTCTAACTTTTACGCTACTTGATGATCAAAAGGAAACGCTTTAATATAACGGTAGAATTTTAGTGAAAGTAACGATTTTTCGAATTCAAAGAAATCTCGTTTGGAAAGAATGTTTAAGGCACTGCCGAGATGTGACAGATGTACTACAAATTAAAATGCATTTCTAGATTCGTTAAATATCAACTAACAAGCCGCTTGTTATCAAAACGTTCGTGTTCACAAAGTAAATAACAATTGATTAAACTGTGTCATTAACTATTTAATCCGAGTTCTTAACACTTAACTCGATTCTTCGAACGAGCTTTTCGAGACGCTTTAATTAAACGAAAAACCAGTGTTCCGTATTCACGTGACTTTCTAGTTAGCTCTTTGTACAATCTAGAATGTATTAATTAAGCCAGAAAGCGTAGAATTTGCTTGTAACTTTTGTTGTAATGTAACTTCCTCGGATGTAGAGATGGCGTTTTTAATTTACCCCCGTCACGATGCTAAACCGTAAACTCATTTCGCTCGCGTTTCCCTCGTCCATTGTTAAAGGTACGTAAATACCACTGTAATAAGAAATTTAATTCAATATGCCATTCTCCCACACGTTTCATTATGTTTCGAGCTTTCTATTTTCGCTTAAAGATTCTACAATGTCAATGATGTCCATCAAATTTTGATAAACTGGTTGAGAAAATGAGACGTTTAAAATTAATTTATCGACGATAGAAATGATATTTGCTGAGGGATAACCAGACAGAATTATTGGGGCGGCTTATTCGATTTCTCGAAAAACATACTGCCAAGATGTTTCTATATATATTACATATTACATACTAGTTCGTTGTCCGACGAATACAAAGAAAAAGTCGAGCAAACCTAACTAATCCTTCTATTCGTTATGGTGTAGCATAGTCAAGCTCGTAAGAGGGGTTAAGAAGCTTAGGTTAGTTCAACTTTAAGCCTATCGACATATTTCCTCAAACCAAATTGTTTTTTTTAACGGCATGGTATCTCCGTGTCTTTTGTGATTCTTTCGAGAAGATATCATCGTCTTACTGGGATTAAGTTTGTTTAACGTCCTCGGAACTCCATTTTATCATCTAGCTTTACAGTGAACGCGTCAATCGAGAAAGGATTGATGGATTGAAAAAATTGCACTTGCGTGCGATGAACGGCGTTGACGCTTGACGGCCAAATATCGTGATATTTTTCAGTTTAAAAGGACCAACATCTTTCTCAATTTCCCGTAAACCTCTCTTTTTTCGATATAATATTCAAAATATTCGGACGTTGTGTTGTCACGAATTACTCAACATTTTTATCCTTAAATATATGATCTTTTAAGATACATATAAAACGTCTGTGTCAACGATTTTGTGCCATAAAATCATTGAGAAATAGTTTTACAGGCCAGTCTCGTTTTTTTTACTCGCGATTAAAAAAAGAAGCTACAGTCATTTGAATAAAAATTATTTTATATTACAATTTTGAATTACGTATCTGAGAGATATAAATAGGTTACCTGATGACAAATTGTATTCGAAAATTGTATTCGAAATCCCAGAATTTCCGGAGTTTTTCTTCAATCAAGCTCCAAATAAGCGAATTAAAATATAGAATATTAAAACCAGCTGTGCCACCGTAATTATAATCAGTCCGGTCAAAGAAGCACCATTCATTCGACAGAATTATTAAGCTCCAGAAAAACTTGCACGAGTTCAGAGTTTTGAAACGTTCCAAGTGATATGGCGATCACAGTTCTCTCAGATGATGACGGAAGAATTCAATTTGTTAAATTTGATACACACTGTAATCATTTTACCCATTTATTACAATTATCCTAATACGATGAATAACAAGAGATCAGAATTCAGGGGACTAGTTCAAAGGATAGGTTCCAGTACAATGGATATCGGCGAAGCTGGATGAGATTAGTAGTAGAAACCGATATTAGTCAGACGGAGGACAAAAGCGCTGACAGTGCCGTTTAGCAATGAAACAGAGGATTCTTTGTACCCAAGGGAGAGTGGACACACGAAGACTGTAAATACTCGAAGACTGGATTACCTTCTCCTTTTCTTTCTTATACTGCAATTTCATAGAAACCGAGTCTGTAAAATAATCTCGGTTCTCCCATGCTGCTCTTATCTTCATATATTCTGCCGACCACAGATAGGAAATTTTGTTGCACACGCATATCGTCCGACTATAAAGATAGGTAATGCAGTGGAATCTCACTTGTCCGAGTAGGGACCATGGGATTTCGGATAATCGAGCAGTTCCAATGAAAAAGGTTCACCAGCTAATCCTCTCTATTTCTTTTTATTAGTTTGGGTAATAGGAACTGTCCACCTTGCACGATTGAACTAATGATACTTTACAAGTGATCGATAATAATAAATTATAATTTTAAATGTAAATTTTGGAAATTGCATGTTATGCAATTATCTTATATCGCGTAAAACTGTGAAATTGTAAAAAATACATGTACAATTTGCAGCTTGTCAATTGGCTAATAGCATTAGGTTGCTAAATTATTCTGTATGGAAGAAAATTGCTTCCGCATCGCGTTCTTCCGCATCTTATTTACTTTTATTTTACTCGACAAGAACAATAATGCGGCGAGCAATAAACTCGATTGTGAATAAGTCTTCAAAATGAACTCTCTTTTAATCGAATATTGATTGAAAAGTGTAATCTTCTCTGATGATTTGGAATTATACAGTCGCTGGAAAAATAAGACTATTTCTTTTCTGTTTCATCTCTATTCATGTTTCCAATCTCCATGGTTACTGACCGTTTACTTCGCGCGTTTACACTTAATATAATATTTAAAACAGTACTATTTTTAACTATTTTAACAGGAAGAAAGGAATCAAGGATTTTACTAATCGATTTGACCGGTTGTCCGCAACTAGCAATTATTTACAAATTTAGCAAGTGCAAATGAAACGAATAACGTTGCTTCGATTCGACCATGTGTCCGATGCATGATTATTTTGCCAACGCCCCAATTAGTAGCCCCCATGCGATTTCACGATTCTTCTTCTACGAAATCGAAATCCATCATCGGAAGTCGTTAAAACGTTGCTAATCTTGTGCGGTTCTTGATAGGAAATCCGAGTTTTTTCTCGCAATCTGCTCTCATCCATACCAACCACGTACAATCCAATTCAATTTTCATAACTCGCGTCTTTGAAATAATTTTACAACTCGCGGGTATTGTATCTGGTATAAAAGAACCACGTAATAAGAAAACCTCTGCGAAATAACAATGTATTGTTACATCAGCGGGACGCACGTGCATCGTTTCGCTGGTATTGGAAAGAATCGTAGTTTGATTATTTCATTTGTGCCTGTATGGAGAACCATGAAACGAAGTAGAGCGGTGCAATGCAATGTTTTCAGAATTTTCCGCCGCAGTAATTAATCGATTTTCACCGGGTTTTATTAAAACTTGTTAGGTAACATGCGTGGTACCGTGCAACGCATTCTACACGTGCCTTTTTAAATGATACACGAGCAATTAATTATCAAAATATCCAGGAAATGTGGTGCTGTGAAGATTTCCATGGAAATTAACTTGCGTACAGGTGATACCGGAAAGATTGAAAATATCAATTCGACGAATTAATACCAACGATGTAAATTATTTTCCCAATCGAGTTCTATGTTTGCTTATTTAATTGAAAGTTAACTCGTGTGCCTCATGACGATCGTGATAATTCTAAATCCACAACTTTTCCGTTCTTCTGTGTGTAAGGATTCGAATATTCCATCATTCGACAAAAATGAATTCTGCTCTGTTATTTTGAGGGCTCTTCGCCCAAACTATATTTCTCTATTATTAGAAAATTTATCGAAAGTGAGAGAGGAATTATTATCAATAAGCGCGCCCCCGTTTCAATATACTATAATAATTTTTCCATATAGTTGAAAGTTCTTTTTTCTCGGTTGAAGCTAAAATAAAATTCAATTATCCAAAATTTAAACCGTAACAAAGTTAAATTGCAATGTAGAAAAAGCTCGAAAAATAAAAATTCTCTATTAGTTCCTCTTCTAAAACAAATAGGCGCGATTGTATTAATCGATAAAGCGAAATTTTTATGCCCCGGGGAATGACGTCGCAACGCCAACCAACTTGAAAATCGATAGTCGAAGCTTAATGACGCCAATGATATTCCACCAACGTACGTAGCACCGTCCACGAAACTTCCTAGTTCAATTTACGCACGAAAAAGACTGCTATATTCTCGAACGAACGAAATCGATATTTCCAAGCGTGAATCACATCAACCAGAGAAACTGTATCTATGCAGAATTTTATTAACTGCAGCCGTGAGTTGAAAGATAGAGAGAAAGAGAAAGAAAGAAAAAGAGAAAGGAAGAGATTGTCCAGAAGTATTTTACCCGTTTTAAATTGTAATTTCCATTCACGTTGCTAGATTGAACAACAGGCTTTTAGTAACAGCTGCCATGGACGCTAGTAAATTGATTAAACGAACGTTTTCTTCACGCATTCCCGTACCTTCGTATTCCTGGAGTTTCATCTCGTTATTTTTAATGCGAATACTTACAGCTCGCCAGATTGTCGAATACTTAACCATCGAATAACGATCGAAATTTATTTTTCCACGTAAAAGTGGCTTGGAAAAAATATTCTTTGTCCTCGTTATTGTTGTTTCCTACTATATTACATTCTTAAAGTTTTGAAATTCCACTCAAAACGTACACGAAACTTTTTTCGAAATTAGCAGGTTCTGTTCTTTATGCAATCATATTTCGTCAGTGTTTACGATGTACTTTTGCCAAAATTACGAGACGCTAAGTGGTCTCTCCGCTTTATTATGTATTAATTCATGAAAAATGTGGACACACATTATACACAAGCTTTAGATAGCCAGGCCACTGTATATATCTTGTTTAATCCTATCACGGCCGCTATCGCACTTAGCCTCATTTAATATGATCCTAAATGTCTTGGGCTTCGATTTACGAGGTGCTAGCTCTGTCTTGTCGCGTATGGATCCGGTCGTCGTAACGGGTCATCATCGGGAATAAATACCATTGTAACGTGATATCCAATCTGGCCAGCTTGTGATTGAAACCGTGTTATAAAAGGGTTTATAGTCAACCGGTTTTTATTAAATTATTTTTCCTTTTCCAGACGCGTCTCGTCAAATTCGTTTGGCCAAACTGTATCTCGCTTCAAGGTTCACGCGTATACGTACACCACGAATAAAAATATAGAGCGATCATAAAATGAGCGAGAGCTGAGATTTACACGTTTCGATTGCACGTTTCCTTGCAGATGTAAGGATTTTGGTAAGTGTTTTTTTAGAATGCGAGCAATATGAATTCGCGAAGAATGATATCACGATGAATTGGAAAAATACTAGAAACATACAAGAATGTTAGGTGTATTTTGAAAAACAGTTCACGAGTTCCAGGTGGGAATTTTCGTGAGTCTATCTATTAAATTGTTTTCTAATGAAGAACGTATTTCATTCGAGACAAACTTTTATATTGTCTGTGCGTAACACATTATCGTAAATTGTGACTATACCGATAAGAGTCACTTTCGAAAGCTTTGATTTAGCATTCCGTTGATACACTGTTTGACTGCTGTTACGTCGCGTGAAAAGGTCCGCGCGACGTACTTTAATGTCTGACCGTCCAGACCCAAACGTCATTAGAGAACCCTCAATAAAACTAAGGCCCACCATAAACCGATTCTCATTAGCTTGCAGAAACCTTGAATCCTGCAAGCATTTTCGGTTTATAGCGGGTACTTAAAAGGTCCTTAGGTTTATTGAACGTTCTTAAATATTACGGAGTAAGCTGGTAGTTATGACGGGAAAAATTGTTAATTATATGACAGGGAAAATCAGGCATTTAGAGATTAGAAACATCTGGGTTTTCCCACGAGTCATGCCGTTAGGATGCTTCCATATCCCAACTTCAACCGTTAACGTCTTAGCTAATGGTAACGGGGATCTGTGTCCTCATGTTCATAACGGAAAGTACGAACAACGAATCAGCTTACTTCGTTCAAAACCTCCATCGTCATTGACACAGGTAGACGTACGAGTCAGTCGTTCGTAGTAGTACGAGTTAGTCGTTCGAGTAGTACGAATCAGTCAGTCGTTCGAGTCAGTCGTCAGTGCAAGCCACCCAAGTCAAACAGTCGGAGTCAAGCAGTCGACGTCTCCTCATTCAGTCTTTCGGTTGATCCTGTTGATTCGATTCAGTCAAAGTTGGATCTGATCAATCGCCACATCTACTACGACCCACGAGCCTTCCTCTCTCAGATTGGCAGTCAGAATCTGAGCAAGATCCAGGCAATCTTCAGACTCAACGACGTTACTATTGTGTGTGATTAAACGAAGCTGTTGGAGAAAAATATAATCATAACCCTACCAATCACGGAGTTATATTAATTCAACCACCCCTATTATCTTAACGGAAATCAGGGGATCGATCTACTCGCGGCGTCGATCATTAGAATCGTAACGGGAATTTACGACTCCCGTTGACGTGTTTCCTCGCGATTGCGTCTCCCCGCGATAGCTCGAAAATACATGGTCCTTCGAGCCGGATCACGTGCCAGTGTCAAGTAAGTGTCCACACACAGTGCCACGTGTTCCCTTTGAATCCAACAGCGGAAGTGTATCACTCCATTAAGGTCAGCGACGTCAGGAGCAACACCTTCAAAAGATATACACACTGGTCGAGGCACGCAACCAGGCAGCGTCCCGACGTAACTGAGTAATCAATTTAAGAAGATTTCAAGTCGATCCACATCCCGAATCATGCCGACCCCAGCTAAGATCAACAACTTGAGGAAACGACGTGATAAATTGTTCGAAGGCACGTTAACGACTATAAGGGACCGCATCGATAGATACGAACAGTCAGGCATGCAAGATCTTGCATATTTGAGATCATCTCAAGCCCTACTCAAAACCGGGTGGAAACGATTCCTATCACTCCAGGACGAGTTGGACGACATCGAGGACGAGGATATCGTTCAGGAACGCGTAGCGTCGGAACAGTACAGTTCCCTGGACGAGAGAATACAGCATCTCCGGGAAGGAAAGCCATCTTCAATCCCGCCGCCATCAAAGGGCACCGATTTTCCCGAAGCGAAAATGCATTTACCAGAAATGCGGCTACCAGCATTCGACGGGAAATTCGAAAATTGGAACGCATTTTTTAACACATTCAACTCGACTATCGACATGAACTCTCACCTAACCACCTTACAAAAATTCCATTATGTGCGGGCTTCCTTAGTAGGGGAAGCCGCGAGTTGTGTGAATTCTCTAGTTTTCCATGAGGAGAACTATCCGAAGGCGCTGAGCCTTCTCAAGCAGAGGTACGATTGTCCGCGACGCATCGTGTCATGCCATGGATTTGCAATCATTGACTACTCAAAGCTGACGCATTGTTCTCCAATGGCCCTAAGAGACTTGGCCAATGTCGTAAGACAGAACCTCGACGCACTAAGCAGTTTGGGACAAACCGTACATCCGAATAGCCTCATTCTTAATCTCATCAGCTCCAAACTACCCGATTACGTCAGGCAACAATGGGAGCTAACCTTGACCAACAAGGAGGTGCCTCAATACACCGATTTGCTAGATTACCTCGAGAATCTAGCGCTCACAGGCATCTCACCTTCCGATATCAAACAAATTAAAACACCGGACCAATCCAAAAGAATCCGACAGCGTAAGACACGAGGACAGACATTCACCGCATCCCGGGTCAAGAATTCCTGCCATTCTTGCAAGGGCCAACACTCCATTTGGCATTGCGACGCCTTCAGAGCCAAAAGCGTCAGTGAACGCTTGAAGGAGGTCAAAAGTGCACTCCTGTGTCTGAACTGCCTGAGTGCGGGACACACAACTCGGGATTGTCATGCCGGGTCTTGTAGGGTGTGTGGAGGTCGCCATCATACAATGCTACATCGGGACAGGCAAAAGGTAAGGTCGACTTCCTCCAATTCAGATCAAGGTTCCTCCCCTTCCAGCAGGAGATCATCGACATCCCCGTCAAAGACTCGGAAGGTCGCAAGGAAGCACAACCCAAGGACTTCACGGACTTCAAGTCCATCAACCAGTCCGAGACAGACACACAATTGACGCCAGGCACGCCGAACCCCAACAAGGACCGATCAAACCCGACCATCAGATCCCAAATTATTGTGCAATGACCTAGTAATTACAGCACAAGTTAACATGCTGACCGACAAACGGCAACCTATTCGTTGCCGTGCGTTGCTCGATACTGGATCCAGCATGAACTTCATTACTAGAAGACTAGCCGATTCCCTTGGAATAAAACAAAAGAAGTGTTCGGTCCCAATTGGGGTTCTCGATACTTTAACGACGACGGCAAGGCGATACATAACGGCTACGATCACGTCAACCGACGGCAGCTATGAACGTACAATAACGTTCCTCGTCATTCCGGCTATCTCGACCCTGATCCCAAGTCAACACATCGATCGCTCGACATTGGAAATACCAAAGAATATCAATCTGGCCGATCCACGATTTCATGTGCCAGGTCCGATCGATGTCTTACTGAGTTCAGGTACGACACTTGCTTCGATGTGCGTCGGACAGATTAATCTGACGCGACCAGACGAGCCGGAACTGCGTTTACAGAAAACCCGATTCGGCTGGGTAATCGGGGGGAGTCCAACTTACCAAATCGCGACAAATGCATTCCACGCCTCCACAACGGCTCTGCAAGCTGATCTCGCGCGGTTTTGGGAAATCGACGAAGGACCCCCGATTCAACATCTCTCAGAGGCAGAGCGACGATGCGAAAAACACTTCCGAGATCACGTCCGACGCACCAGCGAAGGACGATACATTGTCGCCCTTCCATTTCACAGCCAGCTCCCATCCCTTGGATCAACCAAGGCACTAGCGATGAGACGACTCGCATCACTCCACCGCCGATTCCAACGCGATAACTCATACGAAATCGCGTACAGTAATGTGATCCAAGAGTACATAGACTTGGGTCACGCGACGAAGATCGACCCTGGTCACCTCGCTAATCACGAGTATTATCTGCCACATCACAGCGTGATCAAGGAATCAAGCGACACCACTAAGCTCCGGGTTGTGTTCGATGGATCAGCGGCAAGCAACACTGGAGTATTGCTAAACGATACTTTGCTCACCGGACCAAAGTTGCAGGAGGATCTATTCGACATCCTACTTAGATTCCGGTCTCACCAGTATGTTCTAACTGGCGATATTGAAAAAATGTATCGCCAGATATTGATACGCCCAGAAGATAGGAAATATCAACAAATTCTGTGGCGCAATTCCGACGGTGAGATCGACTCCTATCAACTTAACACCGTGACGTTTGGGTTGTCAGCCGCTCCATACTTGGCCATACGGTGTCTCAAACAATTGGCAGACGACGAGGGACACCAATTCCCGCGAGCATCACTGGTATTAAAGCGAGACTTCTACGTAGACGACGCCCTCACCGGAGCTGATACGAAGGAAGAGGTACTGTCGATTCGGAAGGAGCTCACCGACCTTCTGCAATCAGGCGGCTTCAATATTAGAGGATGGGCGTCCAACGATTCGGACGTACTGAAGGGGCTATCCGAACAAGACAAATGCCGGAAGCTACAATTAGGTGAGTCTCAGACCCTAAAAACCCTCGGGGTTTTTTGGGAGTCCCAAGTTGATTCAATCCTCTATTCGGTCGATACCCTAGCTGATCTCCCACGCGTTACAAAGCGATCAATAAGTTCGGTGATCGCCAGAATTTATGATCCATTAGGATTGCTAGCTCCAGTGATAATTCGAGCAAAGATTATTTTGCAACATATATGGTCATTAAAGATCAACTGGGATGAATCACTTCCCGCGGATTTGCATACGGAATGGAGCCGGTACTACACCCAATTAGCGTTGATAAACAACGTCCGGTTTCCACGAAAAGCTGTAATACCAGCAGCGACTAGGATGGAACTCCACGGGTTTTGCGATGCCAGCGAGAAGGCTTACGGAGCCTGCGTCTATCTCCGCACCATTAGTTCCGACGGCTCCATCCAATCCCATCTACTCACCGCGAAGTCAAAGGTCGCTCCGCTCAAAACACAGACGATCCCACGACTCGAACTGAGCGGAGCACTCCGTCTGGCTACCCTGATCGCATCAATCCAGAAAGCCCTGACGATCGAGATCTCTCGGATCGTATACTGGACTGATTCCACCATCGTGCTCCAGTGGATCAAAACCTCGCCGCATATGTTAAAAACATTTGTGGCGAACCGAGTAGCCGAGATCCAACTCAAGACTAACCTCTCCGATTGGCGTCATGTACCCACCGCCGACAACCCAGCGGACCTCATCTCACGAGGTCAGACGCCCAAGGAGTTCCTGCGCCCGTCCATTTGGAAAAATGGACCATAATGGCTCCAGCAAAACGAAGAGCATTGGCCAACATGGAACCCAACTACGTCGGGCGAAATTCCTGAGCAACAGAGGTCACCCTGCCTGGCAGCGAACCCAGTCGACCATACGATATTAGAAAAATACTCGTCATGGTCAAAACTAACCAGAGTCGTCGCTCGCTGCTTTCGATGGAGACAGAAGCAAAGCCGGGCAGTATCTCTAACAGTAGATGAGCTCATTTCGGCAGAAAATAGATTGCTTAGACTCCTACAAAACATCCATTTTTCGAAGGAGATTCGCTCACTACAAAAAGATCGGACCACGTCCGTGGGAGGGAAACTCCAACGCCTAAATCCTTTCCTCGACAATGAAGGGATAATACGAGTCGGAGGATGACTCACTAACTCACAGATGCCCTTCCACCAAAGGCATCCGATCATTCTGCCAAAATCATCAGTGACTGAGCTCATTATCGACCAGGAGCATCGACGCAACCATCATTCCGGAACCCAGGCCACACTATACGCTATTAGACAACGTTATTGGCCTGTCGACGGCCGAAGCCAAGTATGGCGCACCATCAAGAACTGCGTCCGTTGTTGCCGAGCCAATCCACCATCAGTAGAATATCTGATGGGAGACCTGCCGGAGTCACGGATCACCGAGTCGCGGCCCTTTACGAACATCGGGGTTGATTATTGCGGCCCGTTCTATGTCAAGGAGAGAAGGGATCGTAATCGCCGAAGGGTAAAGGTGTACGTCGCCATATTCATATGCCTGGCTACCAAAACCGTTCATATCGAATTAGTGAGCGATCTGACAACCGACGCATTCCTTGCCGCGCTCCGCCGGTTTATCTCTCGGAGAGGACATTGTGCGACCATCCTTTCGGACAACGGAACTAACTTCGTCGGAGCAAACAGGGAGTTGAAAGAACTTCACCTCCTATTACAATCCGACGACCATCAAGAAAGGGTGCAGACCTTCCTCACCGATCGGCAGATACAGTGGTCATTCAACCCTCCGAATTCACCACATTTTGGCGGTTTATGGGAAGCCGCGGTGAAATCATTTAAACGGCATCTTATTCGCACCGTTGGCACGGAACTCTTGACCTTCGAGCATCTCAATACTCTGGTTATTGAGATCGAAGCGATGTTGAATTCCCGTCCACTTACTCCCATCTCAACAGATCCTAACGATCTCCCAGTCCTCACTCCCGGACATTTTTTGTTAGGCGACACATTTACCAACATTCGGGAACGAGATCTTAGGACAATCCAACCAAGCCACTTATCTAACTGGCAACGTATCCATCAGCTTAAGCAGGAATTTTGGAGTCGATGGCACCGAGAATATCTCAACGAATTAACCAGCCGTAGCAAATGGTACAAGGGCAAACATGGCATTCGTGAGGGCACAATCGTAATTCTCCGAGAAGACAACGTTCCACCTATGCATTGGCCCTTGGGCCGCGTCATTAAGGTCCACCCAGGAGCCGACGGAATTATACGGACAGCCACGGTGAAGACAGCGACGAGCATCCTGGATCGCGGCGTCAAACGATTGATTCCACTACCCTGTCAACCGGAATCGGAGGAACCCGGACAACCACGAACAGCGGAGAACGCAGACGAAAGTTCCCCCTGATACCATCCATGGACTTTTGATCGGGATTCTCTCAACGGGGGGAGGATGTTACGTCGCGTGAAGAGGTCCGCGCGACGTACTTTAATGTCTGACCGTCCAGACCCAAACGTCATTAGAGAACCCTCAATAAAACTAAGGCCCACCATAAACCGATTCTCATTAGCTTGCAGAAACCTTGAATCCTGCAAGCATTTTCGGTTTATAGCGGGTACTTAAAAGGTCCTTAGGTTTATTGAACGTTCTTAAATATTACGGAGTAAGCTGGTAGATATGACGGGAAAAATTGTTAATTATATGACAAGGAAAATCAGGCATTTAGAGATTAGAAACATCTGGGTTTTCCCACGAGTCATGCCGTTAGGATGCTTCCATATCCCAACTTCAACCGTTAACGTCTTAGCTAATGGTAACGGGGATCTGTGTCCTCATGTTCATAACGGAAAGTACGAACAACGAATCAGCTTACTTCGTTCAAAACCTCCATCGTCATTGACACAGGTAGACGTACGAGTCAGTCGTTCGTAGTAGTACGAGTTAGTCGTTCGAGTAGTACGAATCAGTCAGTCGTTCGAGTCAGTCGTCAGTGCAAGCCACCCAAGTCAAACAGTCGGAGTCAAGCAGTCGACGTCTCCTCATTCAATCTTTCGGTTGATCCTGTTGATTCGATTCAGTCAAAGTTGGATCTGATCAATCGCCACATCTACTACGACCCACGAGCCTTCCTCTCTCAGATTGGCAGTCAGAATCTGAGCAAGATCCAGGCAATCTTCAGACTCAACGACGTTACTATTGTGTGTGATTAAACGAAGCTGTTGGAGAAAAATATGATCATAACCCTACCAATCACGGAGTTATATTAATTCAACCACCCCTATTATCTTAACGGAAATCAGGGGATCGATCTACTCGCGGCGTCGATCATTAGGATCGTAACGGGAATTTACGACTCCCGTTGACGTGTTTCCTCGCGATTGCGTCACCCCGCGATAGCTCGAAAATACAACTGCTGTTCCACACGGTTGAAGGTTCTTCCATCTTCGAATGAGATTTCGCGTCAACCGGGAAAGATAGCGGCGTTCGAGCGAATCCCAGCGTGAAATTGTTGGATGATTAAAGTGGCCGGAGATCGGTTTACCGGCTCTCTGTCGAATTAAACGAGACACTTCGAGTTTAAGGGATGATTCAAAGTTTGAACAGTTTCATTACACCTTGTGTTCATCCGTTCTGAATATCTCGAGTGGGTAAAATAGTAGATAAGTGAATTCAATCGACAAAAGTTCAGTTAGTCGGATATTAAATAAAACTTCCTTCCAACAAATAGAGTCCAAGTGAATGAAATCCTGCTTCTATTTCTGCAGTTCTACTTCTGTTCCCAAAATTCTATTTCCAAAAAGTTTATTTATTTAAAAACAGAATAATATTTTCGAGTAATTTCTATATTGAAAACTCCAACTTTATGACACGTCGTTGAACCACTGGCGATGATATAAATTTTTAAAATCTGGGGCAGACTCTTACGTACGGCCTTAATTGTAGTTAGATCAATTAGTGACCTTGCTTAACGCTTTACGACCCTACTGAATTGTATTTCACCTACTACACTTATCGTAAATTGTCTCAAAGCTGAATGACGTCAGATTAATTGGCCCCCAACGACATGTTTTTTTGGAAAAAGGTGCATTATTGCCAACGTACACATTGCTAAGGCGATAAAATCGGGAGAGAAATTTCGAGAATGTAACGAGTCAACAATGGCTACCTTGGAACGATATCAATTGCGCTCGAGAGGCGATGAATCGTCAATTCGCGTGAACTATCATTTACAGGCATAAATTTGCTTAAATTCCTTTGCCAAAGAATTGTGTACATGTTCGTGTGTAAACACGAGTTTGCATTGTCTTTCGTGGATCGAGGGACGCCAATTATCAAGTATGCTTTTACTATTATGCAGCTCACAAAAGACCCTTGCCTATAGTGCCTGAAATACTCGAGAGTATTCCTTTTTCCACGACATTCGCGAGAATGCGCTCGCCTGGATTTATGTCGGCGCCTACTTGATTAAATTAACCGCATAAAATGCTCGCACAATTCCTTTGAATATCCTTCAATTGTGTTACATCCTTTAGGACATTTTCGTTCCAACCATTATTTTTATTGCTATGAAATTGGTTAAATATCTTAAGGTGAGATTGTCTCGTGTAACAACAACAAGAGTAGTGATTATTATGAATTTTCTTTTTAGTCTAACTATCGGTTACGCGGTAAATACTAGACCTTTTTAAGATATAAATAGATAGTTTTTAAGTACAGATGTAATTTGTTTGCTTTATTTTTAATTTAATGATAATTATTTTTCGGGTCATTATTATTTCCTTCCTCTACGTTAAGGCTGTCTCTATATAGTCGTCTTTGTCCGGATAATCCTCTCTAAATTCCTATAATCTTGGTGCTTTTGCAACACTAAACTCAAAGGAAACATAGCGACACATCTACTATCGATGCCATTAACAACCAAAGTTTCACTCAAGCTCCTCCTACTCATATTTTCTACGATACTGTACCTATTCGCGTAGGAATTTAGTAACGCACAATTGATACTGTTTTCTACGGAATTAAGAAATTTCAAGGTTCTCTTCTCTGATGAAATTTCCACATTGACTTTGTTAAGGATTATGATGGAATGAAACATTTGGTCAAAGCGAAGAGAAGTATCGTTAGCTGGAAACTCTGCTATCGGAAGCGATACCGGTGGAATTATAAGCATCAAAGCCACTCATTACGGTGGAATTATGCAGGCACGATAGAAAAAGGTATTACCACGAAAATCCACGTGTTCGGTTAACGAGGTCACCCAGCACCGCCGTTAACGTTTTTCACACGGCAGAAATGCACTCCTTTATATTCTCTTTCTTTCCGTGAATCGTGAATTTTTATTGATGGCGGTTTTATATAGCGTACGTGAAGGTATAAGCAGCGAAAATCTCATTAGATCGCTGTTGGTCCATAGTATCCAAGTCGTTTCAAGTTGCTTGTTAAAGTGCGCGCAAGAATATCGTCATCTCTTTGTTATCCTCTTATACATATACCGTTAGCTCAGCTTGAAAATAGATAAAAATCCATAATTGTTATAAAACTCCGTAAGTGCAATAATTAAAGTTCCGATAATTCTAATTAAATTTTGCCTATTCTCGCCTATTATCGAAAATGAGAGAGGAATTATTATCAATAGGCGCGCTATCAATAAGCGAGACTCTACTACGTGCGCACGTAGTGTACTCTTGATTTTGAATTATTACCGAATAATGTCGTACCTTTGAGAAGCAAATAATAATCAGTTAGAAGATTTCTAACGAACGTCATTAGAATTTTACAGACGATTCGACGAAATAGTATCTTGTGTTGACAGAAATTTTGTCTCGAGGTTTCAATTTTATCTCGGATAATGTATTTTTGAAAAACAAATAATAACCGATCAGAAAATTTCTACTATTAACGTCAATCGAATTTTATAAATCAATTCGACGAGATAGTATTCCGTGTTATCAGAAATTTACAGGAAATTTTTCAACTGTGACTCGACGTACGTAAGTCCGTAGCCAATGGAAACGTTTAGACGCTGAACAACGAGCCGCGATACGCCTCGTGAAATCGCTTACGCGTGTTCAGATTTCGTTGTTTGTGCAATCGGTACACGTAACAGACTTATTGAAGTCAGGCGCTAGAATTTCCTCCATTAGAAGAGCTGATGTGCCTGCCTTATGAAATCCATAATGTTCAATGGGAATGTCTGTCTTTTATGATGATCTTATTGCACTGTTTGAAAGCGGTATGATTAAATCGATAATATGGAAATTCTCATGAAATAGGAAATTCTTGTGGCTTTCGAAACAATTTCGATTTAGGATCGCCAGGAGTTCCGCGGCTCGGGTAATTAGCAATTGAGTAACGTGTGCTAGAATTAAGTAATCAGCCAGCGTCTCGGACACAATGCGAGCCTGGTGCAATTAAACACGCCTTAATGAAGAATAAGTCGCGAACGCTATGCTACAGCTAAATTAAATCATCAAGCTGGATATTTCTCCGTATTCCTGCTAACGTCGTTGTGTTTAATCGAGCTGATTTTGCGCAAGAGAGCGTGTAACACATTACAGAAGAAAAATAAATATTTGATGTCGGCGAGATATCGTGGACAATAAAAAAAAAAAATACTATCGAGAGAGCGGAAGGCGTTAATAGTAAAAACGTGGAGGAGATATTGCGTGAAAAGGCTTGGAGCCTTTCATAGGATGTTCTTCGTTGCTCAAACACTACCAAACAACTTCTTTATACACTGTGAAACTATCATCTTCCATATTCATCTGATTGTTCAAAGGAAAAATATGAAATAGCTAAACAAATGACGAAATTTATCGAGTACTCTTTTTCATGTATATACATGTCGGAGATGGAAAAACACCGGAACCTCTCCTTGGATTCTCGGGAATACCGTAATGTCGTAATTTAGATTAAACAAATGTCGCTCCGATTGTTCGAGGTTTATGATAGTGAGCTTGGGCTCGAGGCGACAACCAGTCGCCGAACGTAGCCGCGGTCAAGGGATGAACGTTTTGTCTAACAAAGGCATGAAGTAACTCTATAGCTCTCCTTAAAAGAAATACTTAGGACGGGGCACGACGGTAAGCATTTCAACGATTTCTGTCCCGTGGCTCGCCACACGCAGACTCTATTCTTCGAGTAAGATGATTACCAGATGTCGACGCGTCTCCACAGTACATGTTCAGCTAGCCCGAGGACCTGCTATAAATCTTAAGATCTGTTTAACTAAAGTCCTTCAAACCGACAAACAGTCCTCGTCCCAACTACGAGAAAATAGGAGAAATCTATTTTCTCACGAACGACGCTTCCTCTTCTCGAACTTTCTTTTAAGGGCGACTAGCACCCTTCCCTAACCACCAACATGGAAATTGACCAATTAACAGTAACGCCAATTTCCCTCACTTTCCGAATGAAGGCAGAAACCAGTGAAGTTCGGTGACGATGTTATCGCAGAGGAAAACTATTGCTGAGTGTTGGTCGCCTAGTGAGGTCGCTTGTGGGTGGAAAGGAACGTTGAACGTGAAAAAAACCCCGACCTTCCCATTTTTACCTTGTGCAGTAATAATCATAAGGAACGTCTCGACTTGCATATATTTTATAACAATTAAGGGCCCTAATGGTAAAATATAAATGTTTAGTTTTATAATAGTTCCTTAGGATTATTGTGGTCCAGCTAATTATATTTGCATAGCTAATGGCCGCCTCGACCGGGGAATGGATTCTGAGTCACTGGACGTAACAATAGATAAATATAGAAAATACCTAAAATACAGTAATCATAATATAGTATTTGATGAGCGAAGAAAATCTCTACATTTTTATTCAAGTCTATTTATTCAATTGCGTCGATAAACATGTTGATGAGTTGCATAAACAACTATGATCGATAGATAACAAACTTGCACAACATTCTCTCACAGGTTTTGAAAAGAAAAACAAAGAAAAACGGAAGAAATCAAGAAAGTTCCAGGAATATCTCTTTCCTCTTCCTCTTTTCTTCAAATTATATCTTTAGCGGTTCTAATGGTTTCTGGTATCTTGTGAACACACATATACATTCCACGTTGTTCAGCACGCACGTGCGCATACAAGTTGGAAAGGTTACGCAACAAGTTTGTATTCTACGAAAAATGGAATAGGCACTGCCGTGTATCAGCGCAGCTAATCGAGCAGCTTCAGCCATTCGCAAGAAAAAATTAAAAAAAGAAGGAAAGAGAGATTCTCTGATGAGGGTCGGTTATGTAACTTGGACAAGCATTACACGAAAGAGTCCAGGGAATGCAGGTCGTACTTGCAACTGTGGAACTTGCACGAGAGAAAAAAGCGGTGCAATTTTGATGGGCCCATACGTGCTCAGAAATTGTGTAAATGGCAGGGATTCGATTGCACAAACGTGTTTATCACTTCTATGACTATTACGGTGAAGGAGATCAGCCAGAAGTGATCCAGTCGTTATATCGCCTCACGATTTCCGTTCCAATCGACCGCGAAGGCGTCCAAGATTAATGGACACTATAAATTAAATCTAACGGAGGAAATTGAAATAGTTAAACCATTCTATTTATCGTTTTGAATATATGATTAAGCGGACGTAAACAAATGTGCGTTTCAGTGGCGATTTTCCGTGTTTAGTGAATCTATTTTAGACATGTATCTATATTTCAAGGTATAACTCGAGGAAAATAAATTGATCCTTTAAAGATAGATATAAGATTTTAAAGTTGGCAATAAGAAGTTAAGAAATTAGGAAATTTGTTGCACGTTGCTGAAATGTGACAAAAATTGAGTTGTTGGTAGCTAATGACAGAATGCAAAGTCAACATGACACTTGTTTATTGATTGCACGGAGATGTGTATGTATATATGTTACTTCCACCCCGAGAAAGCGAAGAAGGGGAGAAAGTTACGAGAAAATCATTGGCTTCCCGCGTGCGCCATCGCGTCGTCTATGAAGATACGAAGACAAACAGACATGAGCATCCTGTCCAACTACTTACACCTCACACCAAGTCGAACATAATTTACAGTACGTTCGTCTGTTGATTTATGATTTAAATTACCCGTGAGAGAGTACATTCGAAGACACTTAACGGAAAGAGACGTCCTGTAGCGGAAGTTCGCCATATCTCTTCACCATGAATTTCCCCGTATTTTCAAGAATAAAATGTAAATGACTAATTGAGAAAATGAAACAAGTTCCGAGCACGTGTCTTGAGTAAATAGAATTTCGAAAAAAAAAATAAAAGTAAAAAGATATTCAATTCTTTGACGATTCTCCTAACGAAGTATGAGATTTTCAATTGTTGGCGTCGATAAAAAAAAATGGAACTAAATTGCAACTTACAGTTACATGTTGATGTCGCATGACAAACTTCCTTTTATAGAGTTGATGTTGCAATATGAATTTCGACGGTTGTTTCAAGTTTATTTGTAGACATTGGCAAAATGAAGTAAGTAGATGCTGTTTAGTGTAGGAAAAAGCAGATGTTTAGTGCAGATGGAACAGGAACTGCTAGATAATGTGGAAAGAAATATTCTAAAAAGTTCGAAATGATGCATGATATTTTAGATAAATATTTAAGTATATATGGAAATATATGTATTTTGATATGATAAAAGGTTTGTTGTGTATTACTGCATTATCGTATGAAGAATTTTTTGTCTTCACTACGATGATTAGAAAAATATGTAAAACGTATCCAACATAATTAAACAATTGGAAGCTTATAAAATAATATAAAAATAAATAAGAAGTGATATAGGTAGAAACAACATATATAAATACTGCTATCTTTTAAAATACTTGCAGTACAAAAATATGCTGAAACACGATATAATAAAAAATACTTTACTCTTCGATACAAAAGTAAAAATAAAAGAATGTAATTTTGCGTTTATGTACATCACTTTTCACAGCTCATTGTCCTTTTATTTACACCATCAATCGTTTCTTTCACCCAAGCACCAATTATTCACAATTATTGTTACGATATTTAGGAATATCAATGGAACTGCAACAAACAACATATTTGTGTTATATTTAAATTTATTATCAAACGAATTAAAATAATTTGTATGTAATTACTTCATGCCACCGTTCGTATGGACCTAATAAGGTTCAAAATTTGTGACTTTACTGTAGGAGGTTCTCCGAAGCCTTGAACATTTTGCCACGACGCCCAACCAACTGTAACAATGTTTAAACAAAAATTAAGTAATATATTCCAACATACAAGTAAAAACATATACATATGATTTATATATTTTTCATACTACGCGATATATGTAAATACAATAAATAACATAACCTACAAATTCTTCATTTCTATGCAGGGGAAAAGTTCAGTATAAAAGAATAATACAAACAAAAATATGATGATATTGTGTACCTTTTGCAAGAAATCTTTCTTCGTTTAAATCGCAGATCGCATTCAAACACAACACAGTCGCTTCAAAAAGTGTCCAAAGTGTAAACGCCACATTATATCGATATGATGAATGATAACATTGAGAATATCACGCAGCGCCACTATCGTAGGGAAAGGTAAAACAGCTTCATACGCATCAAACAATCAATTTGTATTGATTAGGAACCGTCCTGCCATCTTCCGTGTTCAGATGGAAACTAGCAATTAAAAAAGTGGCGTTATGCGGGAAATTTGAATTAAAATTTATTTTTACTATGTCAAAATATATTTAGAGTAATCTCGAGCGATTTAAATATCGCTCGAGATTCCAAAAATAAGATAATCTTGGATTTCATCGATAACGTTTTACAAATGCTTGCAAAAATAGTACTATATGGAAACTAAGAGCCTTAAAACGATATTCGAAAGAATCGGTAGACTTTACAAGTAACTTAACAACGCGATAATACAACGGATGGTTGGGAGCATTATTCTATTTATAATAATTGAACGACAAAGCGCACCTTCTTGGCACTAACGCTTTTGGAACAGGAGTACGAGTGTTTCTAGACGATTCGACGCTCTCTTCTCAATTGAGTTACGTTAACGATTCATGTGTGCCGATTTAGTTATAGAACTTAGAGTTCATTTCATGCTACCCTCGATCGTTCATGACCTCTATCATCATTTTATCACGCGCCGTTCGAGGCACACGTTTATCACGTGTAAGGAAATTCGTGGATTTTAATATTCTGATATCGTTTTGCGTATGCAAAGAAAAGTCGGAATCTTCCATATCGTGATGAAAGTCACGGACGTATTTGACGTGTGCAAAAATCTTTCTTGTTTGTAGACGATAAGTATTCAGCAAAAGCTATGCTAACTCACAGCCTCGAACAAGTGTTGTATTACTGCAAAAAATTGCAACACAGACTAAACTCGCGTCGGCGGAAAGTATGCGTGAATCACGTGTACCAAATGTCACGTTTATGCAACTGTAGAAAATATTGCATTATACTAGGTTTAAAAAAAAGTTTGAGACAAAACTATCATTAATTTCAGGAAAAATTTCCAACCTGTACAATGCACGTTTTATTTGGCAACAAGACAATATAGGAAAATTGTTCCAAAGCCAATGTTTCCTCGACTAATTTAGATCTTCCACGAATTCATTCAAATCATTCATCATCCCCTAACAGATAATAATATTCTTCATATACAACGATAACGACTGCCTTAATTTTAGCTATCTATATAAATCACAAGATACTCTGATTCATTTCTCCGATAATTACGCAAATCGTATGATTACAGATCTTCTGTCACATAAAAATGTGTACTTTTCAATAAACTAGACGCAGCAATAAACATACATTATAATCAAACTTAGAGAATCAATACTAAGAAATCGTATGATTCAAATCCACATCAGTGTGCGAACTATTTCCATAATTTATGCCGTATTAGACTGTACCTGCTGCAATTTCACAGGGTAATAACGCGTTACCATTCACCGACTGAATTAAATGACGCTGAATGTGAAGTACACGAGTCTGACCGCTCATGTTCGCTAAATATCATCGGAGAAATAGAAGAAACAAACGTGGACTTTGGTCGGTTAACGAACGAAGAAAAATGAGAAGGTCGATTTGTGAACGTTAGATACCGATCAAAGCAAATATTATTTCAATCGTCGCATAATTGCAAAAGAAATGATATTCAAAGCTTGCATCTTTTCATCCAAGTAGATTGTAAATAATTATCATTTGTTATTGCAATCCTGTTTTCAGTCCGAATCATGTATTATCTAATCTATTGCCTGCAATAAATAATACTTGGGTGACGTCGAAACTGTTACCCAGGAAGCAAGAGTAAAATGCTTAAGCCGTGCAATTATGAATTACGTGATACGTTACGGTAACAATTTATGAGGCATAAGGTCCAATGATGGAACGAGAGGAAAGAATGATTCTGGTATCAGTTCGTGTGAACTGAAGGCGTGTACAATTGTACACTTAAGAACGAAATTCTATGTTGTCATCGTTTCAAGAATTAATACGTTAATGGTCCAAATTAGACTAGTTTTTATAATACAATGTCTAAGTAATGTCTATAATAATGTCTAAGTAAAGCGATTATAGTTAATCGACCAAAATAAACGTAAAGAGCACTATAACGGTGATTCGAATTTGGTGGAACGTAGCTCGCGTCTGTCGAAATTATAGTTTAGACATTGTACGATGTTATATAATAAAGATTCTACCAGATTCCTCCATGACCGCTGTTGATATTTTCACGCAGATTTGTAAAATATTATGTAAAAAGTCGCATTGTCTAAGGTTGCAGTGGCCCAGTAAATATCGACGTTTTGTCCTCAAACGTAAATACATTCGACGTGTCCCCAATATGATTGCTGTATACTAGTAGTGGGGTAAGCGAATCGTTGATTGGCCAGTTTCAACAGAGGGAGCCTACCAGGTCCGGATCGATGTTGCTAAAAGCTGCAGCAAATGGGGGAATATCAGTCGCTAGTACCACCTCGATCTGACTAGAGACGACCGTTTTCACTTCACAATTTTACTTCGTTTTCACTTTGACTTTTAAACACTTTCGTATAACTTCAGTTACAGAACGTTAGGCGGATTTGCACGCAACATACAGTGAACAAAACATCAACAAACGCAGAGATTAGAATCAGACAATAGAGAGTCGGCAGTTATATTCGAAGGTCTTTGGTGGATAAAATTAATCTGGTAAACCGGTTGTACGAGAACTGATTCTGCAGAGGCAACTCCACAGATTGTCCGTGTGAAACCACGTTGTCGTGAGCGGTAAAGGGAGAGAAAAGGAGCTAAAAAGGGTAAGGAATACCTTACATATAAATATACATAACCAAAGCAGAGTTGAAGTGGTGGCGAGAAGGGAACACCAGTGTGCTGGAAAACGGTGAGGCAGCACCGTGACTATGTAAACTACTAGGATATACTTGTGGCAGCGCGTGCGCAGAGTCGGGCAACGTCTGTATCGACAATATTTATAAAGGTACATCGTAACGTGATAGATAGATCGTCGACGATCAAACAATCAAGTGAATCGAGGGTAAAAGAAGATTTAACCAAAGAAGAGGACAAAATCGGAGAACTGGGCTTTTCTTCGAGCATAGGCAAAGAAGCACGCAAACTGGCTCCAGAGGTGAGGATCAAGCAAATTGGAATGAGGGAGGACCTGTTGTCCATAATACGGCACACAAGTAGCGATCATTTTTCGGAAGGACTCTAGTCGAAGATTGAGCAGCAAAACGGGTAAAAAGGAGACTAGCAATAGACCACTGTTTCCGAGTATTTTATACAAATAGAGGGCTCTTGTTTGCTGGATATTTCAAGCAAAAGCGTTACCAGGATCACTTTCATTCTCTTCCTGTAATTATCGACTTCTCGACTGGTCTACCTGATGACTTGTGTTTTCCTGAAGGGAAACCAAAGACCCCAATTTGAATAGTTCACCGTCGGGTTATGCCCTGGGTTGCCGCTTGTCTCGACCTGTTGGCGGCACCGATTCTGGGTTACTGTCTGGCCGTGAGGAAACTTGCACTGCAAGCCGGCTTTTTCCAAGAA
This sequence comes from Bombus affinis, assembly GCF_024516045.1. Taxonomy (NCBI): domain Eukaryota; kingdom Metazoa; phylum Arthropoda; class Insecta; order Hymenoptera; family Apidae; genus Bombus; species Bombus affinis. The sequence continues at coordinate 129,253 of NW_026108879.1, read as the reverse complement.
GAAACGAACAAATCGATCGTAACACAAGCGGTGAACGCGATCAATACGTCGACTATACAAAAGGAGACTGCGCCGTGCGCTGATACGATGGCACCAAGCGTCGAAGAACAGCGCCAAGGTAAATCGATTAAATGGAACACTAGTAATATGAGTTTCATCTAATTGATATTATTTACTCGTACAATCACAACATGTTCGATATATTCGATAGGTGACGATGTTATTGAATAGCAATTCAATCGGTAATCAGGTTGCGAAACATTCGATGGGAAACGTTATTTATTTCTTATCTATCGAAAACGAAAGCATCGGATTACTGTGCGTTATGCAATGCAACAGTCGTCATAAAAAATTGCATGGAAATGCAATATGCAAACGAAATTAAAAAATGCCACCTGCGGAAATACCGGATGAAATAATGGCTTTTTTCATCGTTTGTTTTTCTCATTGAAACGCATTACGCTTTTTCGCTCGTTCTCTTTGAATTTCTCGATTCGTGTCAGCTAGATCTTTAGCTATTACACCGAAATTACCACGAAACCAGGCCACGGTTTCACGAATCTGTGATCTCCACTTGTAATAGGAGTGGTGACTATAAATAAAACACGATTTAAATAGATATCCGTGTCGTATGTTCGAAACGCGTGCGACGAATGAAAATTCAGCATGTAACAAATAACTTAAAATTGATAAACTTGTTGTTTTCATTCAGAGCACGGTGGTTTCTTATCAAAAGTTTCGTTTCTTTTTTCTATATCTCAGTAACTAAACGATCGTACCAGGTCCCACGAGTATCTCATCTTATCAAACTCAAGTGCTTTCGAATTTTATAAAGCTTCAATAATTTAAGCTCCTCTCTATCGTAAAATTCTGACAAGAGTTTTCGAGTACGATGAGTTCCAGAAATTATTTTGTTTTATCTAGTTCAAGTAGCTGTCAGTTCAATTTTTCTTTTTCCTTTTTTTTTTTTTTTTAACGAAATTCTTTGGCAAATTTGGTGAAATGCGATGTAGTGGTAGCTGACGTTACAGCGCATGTTCCAATGCAACAAAATGGTTTTCTCCACAAGACCGATTATTGATTTTCTGCCACTGAGCTTGTTCTTATCCTGCGCATGACAGCATATGGAAATGACCGTGATGAATCTTCGCGAAGACGTAACGCAATTTTCATAATTAATTACTGTATTCTGACGTTACAAATTTCATTGCCATTTGTTCATAGATAAATAAATATTATCGACACGATATTCCATGGAATAATTTAGTATTCACGCATACGTTGGTAGCCGTAGCGTGGCGAGAGTACATGCGTTGTTACAATTCAACGCTTGAATAATAAATCGAGTGACGACACGTTTCAGGTCAACGTACCAACGGTTAAAGCTGGTTTCATGGGGATTCTCGATAGGTGATAGTACATCGTTCGGTATACGCGAATGATCGGTATTGATCGTGTATCGCGTGCAACAGTTTGGTAAATACGACACTCGAAGCTGCACTTTGAATTATAAAACAATATACATACATCGGTATATAATCTGATTGTTTGGGTTGAAAAACTTCCGTTTTCAATACGTTTTATTTTTCAAAGCGAAACGTGCGATTCGTTTGTATAGTCTATAAACGTGCATCGAAGCTCTTTTATCCACGGATCAAGGGGTCTAATTCGTAATTATTTTGTTGACACGCGTTAAGTCGAGAAAAACAGACACGCAAATAAAAATGAAGACAGATATCGCGAACGACGAAATCGTTTCGTGGCGTACGTGCTTTTGCTTATGGTAAAAAATCTACTCAGAGATTCGTTAAATTAGTCCAAATGTAATGACCTTTATCGCTTTTCGACCTTCGATTATTAGGCACAAGGGCATGCCGATTCGAAACAATACGCGATAACGCATATTTCTATCGCCATGTCGAATTTCGTGAACTCAGACAATTCGATAATTCTTACTCCATTTCAATTTTTTATATTGTAAACAACGAGTTAATTATAACGTTACAGACAGGTCGTCGTACGTATTTTCGTACTTGAACTTTAATCCTGTTTTGTACTTTCATTCTATACACCGCAATATATTGCGTACGATTACATATCGATTACGAACGACTACACGATATATTACATAAATTATCGCATGACATATAGAGTTTTAGAAAATATAGCAATCAAATACGTAGATCACGGATATTTATACGGTTCTGAGAAATATAGAAAAATCCAAATAATTACACAATCATATAAAACGTATATAAAAATATGAAGATGTTTGAAAAGTTCGCAACATTTCCGAGAATTGATAAGCTCTGTAATCGATTGCGATAAAATTTGAAGGGGTTAATTTATACCTTTTAGAGATTTCATAAATTTAATTTATATGAAGCAGTATTGTATTTTATATTCGATAGAATGTCAATTCTACGAAAATACATTTTATTTGAATTTCACTACGAACTTTTCAAATATATGAACTATAAAATTACTACATTTAGCGAGTGAAACAAATATTTCGCATGAATATCCGTATTCCAAAAATGAGAATAGAATAAGTCAGAATGTCGAACAAACAAAAAACAAAGTTTGTTGTTGAGATTAATACCGCGAAAGAAGCGGCAGTCGCAAAAGTGTAGTCAAAAGCTCTCGTGCATGAAGAGAGAATTCTAAATATAAAGTTCACCAACGCTCGGTTTTTAACGTGGAACCCAACAGGAAGGCGTCAGTACTCAGTTGAAATTCGCACTCTGAAGCTCGCGAATTCGTCTAGCCGGTTGTGTCATTGAAACGCATTTTTTATTATTGATTCGTCATTAGTTGATTGTCGAACAGTGTTGTTAACGATACATTGTAAAGAACATGTGTGTGATCGGTAAGGATTATTCTTCCATCGATCAATAGTGAAAACGATTTTAATCTAAATGTACGGGTAAAAAGCAGAATGCTCATGCAAATTGTTTCAACCGTTCGCGGAGAGACGCGATCGCTGGATAACGCGTCAACGAGAGTCGTAAATTCTCGTTACGATTAAACAATCGACGCCACGAACTGATTGATCCCCTATTTCTATTACGAGAATAGAGGTGGTTAGGTTTGAGTATATATGTAACAACTATACTGGGTTGGTTGATAAAAGATTAATAAAAATAACGAAACAACAAGTTCAGTCAAAGATCAACAATTAAAAACGAAAAAGATAACAGTCAAGGTTTGTTTAGCGGTTTGCTTATAACGAGACCTATCGCACTTCGCAGCTTGAGACAGGCGTTATGTGTTAGATTCGATTCAATGTGTAACGTTCGACGTGTCACAAGGAACTAGCCGACTTTAGATGATTTCTTTGTCTCATTTTTAAGACGACCCCCACTCTACTTAGGTCACGCCACCGTTCGCGCCTATGATCACGTATGTCTATTCTTGCGTGGAAAACGTAACGGACGAAATTCGACGTTTCGAAAACTCGCTGCTTGGCGACAGCTATGCGCTCGTCGATACATTGTATATGATCCGGCGGTCAGATAAAGCGATCTGACTGCGACATTGTAGGGCCGCGAGCGACGGTTAGAAAATACAGCCTGTGGTAAGCCTCGTGGCGTAACATCCTCCCCCCGTTGAGAGGGTACCGATCAAATGATATGGTGTGGAGTCAGGTGCGTCGCTGGCGGATCTCCTTCGCTCCGTGTGGGTGGTCGGACTCGTTTGGATCTGGGTGAATGGGTAAGGGGACCAGTCTTTTGACGCCACGATCCAGGGTAGTTGTTGCCGTCTGCACGGTAGCGGTCCGTATGATTCCGTCGACTCCTGGATGGACCTTGATCACGCGGCCCAAAGGCCATTGCATGGATGGTACGTTATCCTCCCTGAGGACTACTACGGTGCCTACTCGGATGTCGTGACTGCCCTTGCTCCATTTATTTCGGATGTTCAGCTCGTTCAGGTATTCTCGATGCCAGCGGCGCCAGAAATGTTGTTTGACCCTTTGAATGTGTTGCCAGCTGGAGAGACGATTGGATGGAGTGTCCCGGAAATCTCGTTCTCGAAAGCTTGTTAGTGCATCTCCGATGAGGAAGTGACCGGGAGTAAGGACAAGAAGATCGTTTGGGTCAGATGATATTGGAGTCAGAGGACGGGAGTTGAGGATAGACTCGATTTCAATGATCAGTGTGTTCAAATTTTCGTATGTTAAGAGCTCGTTACCTGCGACACGTCTGAGATGTCGCTTGAAGGACTTCACCGCAGCCTCCCACAGCCCGCCGAAGTGAGGTGAGTTGGGAGGAATGAAGTGCCATTCGATTCGTCGATCGGCTAAAAAGGACTGAATCTTTACCTTATGATCGTCGGACTGCAGGAGGTTTCGGAGCTCTCGTAATTCATTGTTGGCGCCAACGAAGTTGGTGCCGTTGTCAGAATAAATTGTTACACAGAATCCTCGGCGAGCGATGAATCTTCGCAGAGCAGCAATGAAGGCCTCGCTAGTGAGATCGGTGACCAGCTCGAGGTGGACTGCTTTAACTGCAAGGCATACGAAGATTGCTACATATACCTTGATTTTTCGTCGGTTGCGATCCTTTCGTTCCTTGATGTAGAACGGTCCGCAATAATCGATTCCGACGTTAGTAAATGGACGAGATTCCGTTATCCGTGCAGCTGGAAGGTCGCCCATTACGTACTCTACTGGAGGTGGATTGGCTCGGCAGCAACGTACGCACTTCTTCAGCGTGCTCCAAACTTGACTACGGCCGTCGATAGGCCAGTAAGATGTCCTTAAGGCATATAAGGTAGCTTGAGTTCCGGAGTGGAGATTTAGGAGGTGTTCATGCTCGATTATGAGTGCTGTAACTGAGGATTTGGGTAGAATGATCGGGTGTTTTTGAGTGAAGGGCATTGGTGAATGACTGAGTCGGCCTCCGACTCGCAATATCTCGTCCTTGTCCAGAAATGGATTGAGTCGTTGCAGCTTCCCCTTCACTGCAGCATTTCGATCTGTGCGGAGAGTACGTATTTCATCTGGAAAATAACAGAGTTGTGACAATTTGACCAATTTGTTATGCGCATCGGTTAAATCATGTGTGGTTAGAGGTCCCCCCCGATCCTGTTTTTGCCTCCATCTGAGGCAACGAGCGGCAATTCTTATCAGCTTGGGCCAAGAAGAATATCTCTCCAGTAGACTGTGGTCAGGCGGAGTCACGAACAGACATGTTGCCTTCTTTTGCTCTGGTATTTCAGCTAATGGTACCGGGTTCCACGTCGGCCAGTATTTTTCAGGTTGTTGGAGCGTTTCCGGTCCATGTTGCCAAATGGTTGATCGCAGGAAGTCTTCGGGTGATTGGCCTCGAGATATGAGATCTGCAGGGTTATCGGTAGTGGGAATGTGGCGCCAATCGGAGGTGTGAGTCTTCTGTTGAATCTCTGTCACACGATTCGCGACGAAGGTTTTCAGCGTATGGGGTGATGTATTAATCCAATGTAGAACGATTGTAGAATCAGTCCAGTAAACGGTCCGAGAAATGTTGCTTGGTAAGGCTTGAAGGACTGTAGTGGCCAATGATGTGAGAAGAAGTGCTCCACACAGTTCCAGCCTTGGAATGGTTTGTGATTTGAGTGGAGCCACCTTTGACCTTGCAGTGAGGAGTCGTGTCCAGACATGACCATCCGGAGTGATAGTGCGAAGGTAGACACATGCCCCATACGCCCTTTCGCTGGCGTCGCAGAATCCGTGTAATTCAATTTCCGTTGCGGTCTTGATTATAGTTTTACGTGGAAACTTCACGTTATTTAGCAAAGGTAGCTGTGAATAATATTTTCTCTTTTCTGTGTGTACGTCAGCCGGAAGAGACTCGTCCCAGTCAAGTTTTAAAGTCCAAAGTCGTTGGAGCAACATCTTAGCGCGAACGATCACTGGTGCCAGTAATCCAAGAGGGTCGTAGATCTTGGCAATTTCGGAGCTGATTGTTCTCTTCGTAATTCGAGAGGCGGTAGGATTGATTTTGACGGAATATAGGATCGAATCGTCAAAGGAATTCCAAACAACACCCAGAGTTTTGAAAGTTTGCGATTCGCCTAGTCGCAGCTTATCGTTTATGTCCTGCTCGGAAAGTCCTCGTAGCAGTTCCCGGTCGTTCGCTGCCCATTTTCGAATGTTTAAGCTGGCTAGTTTAAGCAATTCTATGAGCTCCGTTCTCAGTGATTGTGCCTCGTCCTTTGTATCAGCTCCTGTGAGAACATCGTCGACGTAGAAGTCTCGCTGTAAGACCATCGCTGCTCGTGGGTATCGATGACCCTCGTCGTCTGCCAGTTGTTTGAGGCACCGAATGGCTAGATAGGGGGCCGCTGACAGCCCGCATGTCACTGTGTTAAGTTGATATATGTCAACTTCTCCATCAGAGTTGCGCCACAAAATTTGTTGGAATTTCCGATCCTCTGGACGCACAAGAAATTGTCGATACATTTTTTCGACATCGCCTGTAATGACGTACTGATGAGAACGAAATCTTAAAAGGATAAGAAATATGTCGTCTTGTAGTTTCGGTCCGTATGAAGTACGTCGTTTAATGAAACTCCGGTGGTGGTTGGTGCAGATCCGTCAAACACAACTCGGAGTTTTGTAGTCCGGCTGGATTCTTTGATCACGCCGTGATGTGGCAGAAAATATCCGTCGTCCGTGCAGTGGTCCGTGGTAATCTTCGTCATATGTCCTAATTCCAAGTATTCTTCTATTACGGCGTGTTAGTCGGCTTCGAATTGTTTGTCTCGTTGGAATCGACGGCAGAGGGAAGTGAGTCGCTTCATTGCCATGGCTTTCGAGGATCCAAGCGGAGGAGTTGTTTCGTTGAATGGGAGAGCGACAACGTATCGCCCGTCGTTGATGCGTTGAACGTGATTTCGAAAGTGCTCCTCGCACTGTCGTTCCGTTTCCGAAATGTGTGCGGTGGGCGGTCCCTCGTCGATTTCCCAAAAACGGGCGAGGTCCACCTGTAAAGCCGTCGTGGAGGCGTGAAATGCGTATGCTAATGAGTCCGATGACCCATCCGAATCGCGTTTTTTGCAGACGCAAGTCGGGCCCGTTTGCTTGACTGATATCAAGTTGGCCGACACAGAGTGATGCTAGTGTTGGTCCGGCGCTCAACAATATTTCGATCGGAGCAGGTCTATGGAATCTTGGATCGGCTAATTGGAGATTCCTAGGTATCTGTATCGTTGAGCGATCTACGGGTTGATTTGGGACCCAAGACGCGATAGTCGGTATGATTAGAAACGTCAAGTTGCGTTCGTATGTGCCGTCAATGGAGGTGATCGTGGCCGTGATGTAGCGTTTCGAGGTCGTCGATAACGTGTTGAGTGTTCCGATTGGGACCGAACATTTCCGTTGGTTGAGTTTTAATGAGTTAGCGAGTCTTTCGGTGATAAAGTTCATGCTAGAGCCGGTGTCTAGCAGAGCTCTACAACGAAATGGTTGAATTTCATTGTTCAAGATGTTGACCTGTGCTGTGACTAACAAATGGTGCTGCAATGATTCAGAAGGAAGCGAGGTCAATGAGTCCGTTTTCTGTGGTTCGGTCCCTAGCAGAGTCGTCTGATGACGTCATTGTTTTCCTTGTCGATTAGGACTGGACGATATAGTCGATCCCGAAGCCGCCGTTCGCGACAACCGAGATTCGCGTTTCGGAGATGTTCGCGGAGACGTTCGGGGAGACGCTCGGCGAGACGCTCGGGGAGATGCTCGGGGAGACGTTCGGGGAGACGAGGATGTGCGTCTCGAACGATGTGAGGAACGCGGGGTCGGTGAACTAGGCGAAGATCTACCGTTGGATGATCGGTCGCTCGACGATCGACCGCTTGATGTTCGGTTGACACGTGTTCGTGGTTTGCTACGCCCATGGTCTTGATGCAGATACGTGTGGTGTCGCTGTCTACAGATGCGATATGACCCCGCGGAGCATTGAGTAAGAGCGACGTCTAAACAATTGGTACAGAGCGACGCCCTTTTGGCGATTTCCAGGCGTTCTTTGGGCGACTTCGCTTTGAAGACATGACAATTCCATAATTCGTGTTGTCCGTGGCAGTTCGGACAAACCAACGTATTATGTGTAGTTATGAATGTATAATTTCGCGGCGCGTTCGGTCGCCGACGGTCGTGTTGATCGGACGCCCTTTTTTTTTTGACGGTTGATGCTGAACACGTTCTATCGCCATTCGTCCGTGTTTTCAGAAAATCTACCAAGTGCGTGTATGACGGCAGTTTCTTGTCCGGTAGTGTATGTTGCCATTTGCGAATGATGGCTGAGGGTAGCTTCGACGTGAAAAGCTTTAAGAGAACGGCGTTTGACGTGACTGGGTCCCCAAGTTTTTCTAACGCTTGGAGATTTACCTTGACTGTCTCGATAAGATCATCTATAGCTTCGGGTGTTTCCTTAGTTATCCTCGGATAGTCGAAATCAAGTCCCAGTGACGCATACAGATTTGACGGTGGCAGTCGAATTTTTCTTTAAGAACGTCAATGGCGATTGCGTAATTTGCCTCGGCGATGGCTAATGATTGTATGCTTCGCGCGGCCCATCCAGTCAGGGCTGATCGGAGATGATAAAATTTCTGAACCGGTGTTAAATGTTCATTTTGATCTATCGTTGACGAGAAGGAATCGTAAAATGACTGCCAATCCTCGAGGGCGCCGTCAAATGTAGGTATCCGAACCTCCGGTAGTTTAAGCGAAGCAGACTCGCGACCGGCGGCTGATTCACCGCTTGTCGATTGTGACGGCGTACTTCGTCGTATATTGATCAATTGTTTAGTTATTCGGCGTTGTAGTTTTTCGTATTCTTCCGCTAGTTCAATGCCGCGCGCGATCTCTCCCTTGTCTATAGCTACGATCTGGTTTTGTAAGCCACGGAGTTCCGTCTCGTAGGTTTCTAGACGATCTTTAATTTGTATCAAGTCGATCTCTTCCGGACAGCCTGATTGTTCGATGTCGTCCAGTTTTTTTGCGAAGCGTGTAAACTGGGCGATATAGTAGCCCCGGCGTCGACGCAAGGTGGCGAGTTCGTTTCCGGTTGCCATTATTTGTTATGTAATTGAGAGTGAACTCGTTTGAACTTACTTCTGTTGGCGATTGTCCACTTTGCGGCAGGAGGCTGTGTGGTTGCGTTTCAACCACCGAATTATACCTCTTCAAAGGTGACGACCCTTTACGTTACTGACCTCGCTGGGGTAGTAACGCTTCCGCTGCTAGATGTGTTGGGTTCACGTGGCACTGTATGGTAGTGGGTGTCACTGGCGTGCACTTTTCACTTGACACTGAATCCGGCTCGAAGGACCAAATGTTTCAACCGTTCGCGGAGAGACGCGATCGCTAGATAACGCGTCAACGAGAGTCGTAAATTCTCGTTACGATTAAACAATCGACGCCACGAACTGATTGATCCCCTATTTCTATTACGAGAATAGAGGTGGTTAGGTTTGAGTGTATATGAACAACTATACTGGGTTGGTTGATAAAAGATTAATAAAAATAACGAAACAACAAATTCAGTCAAAGATCAACAATTAAAAACGAAAAAGATAACAGTCAAGGTTTGTTTAGCGGTTTGCTTATAACGAGACCTATCGCACTTCGCAGCTTGAGACAGGCGTTATGTGTTAGATTCGATTCAATGTGTAACGTTCGACGTGTCACAAGGAACTAGCCGACTTTAGATGATTTCTTTGTCTCATTTTTAAGACGACCCCCACTCTACTTAGGTCACGCCACCGTTCGCGCCTATGATCACGTATGTCTATTCTTGCGTGGAAAACGTAACGGACGAAATTCGACGTTTCGAAAACTCGCTGCTTGGCGACAGCTATGCGCTCGTCGATACATTGTATATGATCCGGCGGTCAGATAAAGCGATCTGACTGCGACATTGTAGGGCCGCGAGCGACGGTTAGAAAATACAGCCTGTGGTAAGCCTCGTGGCGTAACACAAATGTTGCACGCAATATAATGCTCGCGTATATCTTTTATTTTCACTTTTACGTTCATTGTTTCCTAGAAACCTAAATATTTCATTCGACGAAAACAAAATAAAAATTTAAAACATCTTGCTCATAGCGCGCGAGAAAGAGTTCTTTTGTGAATCGAAGATGCGTCGGAGGGAAACGATAATTTTCTCACTAATTTCATTCTTACTGTTATACGATCACATTGTTCGATTTTCTATCGAATTATGTCACATACGTTCACATTGTTAACGATCATTCGACTGTTGGCTGGCTTAACAAACTAACTTGGCACCGGGTCAGATCTATCATAGCCGTTTGGGTGCATCTTCTAAAATTGGTCGTTATTATTATATTATTATACACATAAAAATAACCGGATGCTACAATGAAATGCCTTAGAAAATATCTGACTTCTATCGTAATCGCGTATTGGCGTTGTTAAATTTGTACACGATCTGTACATTTATACTCGCGTCTTTGTTGCACAATCCTTTGTCTCCTTGATGTTTATCACTGGCCATACGTCTACACATCAAGCATGTGAAAATGCAATTAATTACACGAGTATCATAGATTCTGTTGCTTTCAGAACCCAAGGATAATATCAAGGATAAAATCAATAAGGACGTCGGGGATAATGAAGTCTCCCCGAAAATTCTCAGGGGTTGTAATCGCGATGTGCGGTTTACCAGGTCGTGGAAAAAGCCAAGTGGCACAACGCCATTCGCGCAGACTCAACTGGAACGGCGATTCCACTAAAGGTTGGGAATTCTGTTTTGTTTACTGCCAATTGCTACACTTAAAAACGAAACCTGTTCATTAAATCATATTAGTCATCTTAAATAAGCGGCTTCGTAGTATTATTTCCATTCGACCAACAATTATCTGTGTTTCTTCTTTTTTTCTTTTTTTACTTCCTATTTTGTGGTTGTATTATGTGTACAAGTCACGTGTTTGATCATTAATTCGTTAGTTTTTCATTTTTCCCGTTTTTGTTTTCAACACGGTCGTTAAGAGGATTTATTACATACGCTAAATAGACTTGTTACGTAAATCAACATTTGCGGCGCTTTGAACAAATTTTAATTTCTATTTTGTAATATATTACATTGTGCTCTTCCTAGTTTTTACATTATTTCATTAACATTATTCATTAACATAAAAAGACATTATTTCATATTGTTCCTTTGTGAAATGCTAAATAATTGTTCTATATTTCATGTATAAATAAAACTATTCTTATATATTTTATACTGCATTAATTTCGTCATACCATTGTAGTAACGATGGTAATAATAAAAAATTTATAACTATTGATAAATAGTTATAATTAATTGCTAATAAAAAATAATTATTCAAATTATGTATTGCTACTAATCTTGGGGCGCCGGTCACCGGTGATCTTGATGATACCACGGCCAAGTTGAGTGCCGGCCACCGGTGACCCTGTCACGTAAAATAAGAAAGAAATTTAAAGGAAAGAAGAAAACTTTATTTTTTCCTCGTTTATACACTTCTGAACTCTAGCCGTGGCCGTTCGAGACTGAGGCTCTTACAATATTTTCTTACTCTCGGTGACATCTGTTTCTTCTTTTGTTTTTCATCCTTCATTATCCCCACTACCCTGTAGGCGTACGTGACTGTTGCTACGCTTCTAGAACATTCGGTGGAAGGACCGTTAGGACATAGATGAACCCTCAGGTACTCCGGCAATATACATTGTCGCCAAGGTCGCCATGTGTAATGTTCAAGTATCGGCTGTCTGGAGAATGTTTAGAAGTGGTCGCCTAAGGTGACGTCAGGGCAAAAGAGTTTGGGGTTACACTCCCCCCTCCTTAGAATGAACTTAGTCCTCGAAGATAGATGGATAGATAGATTCCTTTTCCTCTTTAAGATAGATGGGTGAAATTTTGCCTTGGGTGTTTCCAGGTCGAAGGTTACTTGTGAATCGTTGCTGGTGCTGGGCACAGGTAGAATCGGGGTGAATATGTTGATAGGTGCCGGGTTGATTGGCATCGGAGCGCTGGCTGATGGATTGTTATTTGTCGTGTTTCGCTTGATTTTACAACAGAATAAATGAAAATACAATTTCGGCATTCCTATTTTGTTGAGAAAGTATAAGCATATGAGAGCAATGGATAAATATCCTATAATTTGTAATATAGATATTCCCCGTGATTCAACTTGATCGATTCTACGAGCAAAAGTTAGTTGATTCGTTTGATCTTCGATTCAATCCAGAGTGTTTTTGTATCCGTAATTATCGTTAATAAGTTTTGTAGTTTTCTCTAGTTTATTTAGTAAAATAATCCAGTCTGAATCATTAGTTACATTGACTGTTTTGATTTTAATCTCGTAAGAAATTTCCTTGCTACTACCACTGATTCTCATATGGTTATTCTTGTACAATATGTCTACGGTTTTATTAGTTTGTAACAAAGATGGTTTCTCTAGTCTAACAATTCGATGTGTCTTTTCTTCGAAAATGCTCAGATCTATTGGTTTTTCTGGTATAGCTATAAAATGATTCTCAGCGTTTAATGGGATAAAAGTTATATCTTCAATGTTATAAACTACTACCTTACAGAATTTGACAGTGTTTTCTGCGCTTAAGATTTCAGGGTTACAATCGTGCTTCACTCGACGGTCGTGAATCGGCTGAGTTTGTTTGCAAATGTAAAAGTCAGATATAGAACATTGCTTATCCAAGTAGTTTTGATCGACATTGATGTAATTTAGTCCTGACGTTAAAAATATCGGATGAACTACTAAAGGTGCTAAAAACACTTTGTTCGTGAGAGATGGTATGGGATATATTTGCTCTATATCCCATTCCATGTCCATAACTGTTGGTACAGAAATTACAAAGAAAACTTTGTTTTGTCGAGTAAACAATGTGAGTTCTGAGATATCTAAAACATTTTGGAAATTCTCTTCCTTTGGTATAAAAGCGTTTCCTACTGTTTTGCTACCTAGTACTTGGGCGTAATTGTTAATAAAAGTTCCGGGATCAATAATCTGTGGGCTTATTATTCCTTGTTTTCCTAAGATGATTAAATTGAATATTTCGTCGATTTGGAAATGTAAGTCAGAGAGTGAGCTTTCTAGAGCTATGACTTTTATTAAGGTGATCTCGTTTTTGTTAAGCGTTTTAAGTTCGTTTGTTACACCTGTGTCTACTTGTTTCAGTCGCTGGATGACGTCGTTATTTAAAATTCGTTTAATCAAAGCTGTCTGGTTGGCTACTATGGTTTTTAGGCTGTTACCTTCTTCAAAGAGTTTGTCTATATTTTTGTTGATTATATCTAGATCGTTCGCGGCTAGGGTTCCAAAAAGAGTTTTACTAATAGATTCGATAGCGTCTACTAGTCCTCGTCTACTTCTGAGATGAATGTGAGCTAAGGATCGTAATTCGATGCTAAGTGTTCTGACGTTATTTAGTTTTGCTTGTAAAGAGCGTATTTCTGGTAATATGTTACAGTCTTTTCGTGTCTCGCAATGATTCCTAACTTCGGCTACTCCCTTTTCAATATATCTTACTTGTTCCAATACAGCACTAATATCTAGTCCTATAATAACATTTATGTGTTCGCTATAAAGATATGCTTTGGATCTTTTCTCATGAAATATTCCATTATTGTCAATAGGGGTTATTTTTAATCCGTTAAGGGTGGTAAAGCCGACGGCAAGGGTGATCGTCCTGAAAAATAAGGTTTTATTCTGTTACCGTGGATTTTCTTAACTCGATCTCTAATGAGAATCTCATAATACGGTGTCTTGACTGATTTAATAACGTAGGGTCCTAACCATTCGTCGTCCAATTTATCCGACTTATGATCGTTGTGAAGGAGTATACGATCTCCTTCCTTAAATAAGGTTTGAGTTCTAATGATTTTTCTTGTTTGATCTCTCATGTACCTCTTTCTACTTTGTTCAAGAGTGTTCTTCGCTATCATTCTATATTTTTGCAATTGTTTTTGCCATAGTGCAAACATTTCTTCGTAAGTGTAATTGGAAGTTCGGGATACGGAAGACGGGAGGTTGGCTTTTCTTCCAAATGTTAGTTCGAAGGGTGAAAATCCAGTTGCATCGTGTATCGCGGTATTATACCCTAGGCAAATAAAGTCTAATACCTGATCCCATTCTTTATTAGAATCGTGTAGGCTCGTGCGAATCATGTCTTTTACTGTGGCGTGTTTTCGTTCTAAGGATCCGTTAGATTGAGGATGAAAACTAGTGGTCTTTATATGTTTGATTTTAAATGCTTCCTCGAATTTTTCCATTAGTTCGCTAATAAAGTTCTGTCCCTGGTCTGTTAGTATCGTTTTGGGTGCTGAGAAGATGTAAATGTAGTGGTGCAGTAGTGCATCGATAATCGATTCGGTTCGTTGTGTTTTCAGTGGTACTAAAACGAGATATTTCGTTAGGTCATCGTGAGTCGAAAGAATGTATTGATTTCCACGTGTGGTTTTAGGCATCGGACCAATTAGATCCATGGCTATCTTTTCGTTTGGCTCTACTGATGTCTGAGGAATTACGGGTTGTTCCTTGGGTCTGATTCTAACTAGCTTTTGTCGTTGACAAGCTTCGCAATTTTTTATAAAATCTTCTATCCTTTCCATGAGGCGTGGGATTTTGAATTGGTCTTTGATTTTACTATATGTCTTTTGAATATCCAAGTGTCCACTAATGTCGTTATGGTTTTCGCGTATAATGTCTAGAGCTTGTTCGTCAGTTATGGTTTGTATTGGTTCGTATGCAAAAGTTATTTCTTCAATTTGGTCATTAATAAACATGAGTGTTATTTTGATCCTAGCTTTTTCGGCTTCGGTAAAACTATTGTCTCCTATCCCAATTTTCTTGTGTTTCTTGGTTAGTTCAAAAATTTTTCGAATCCAAGTATCTTTGTCGAATGGACCTAATGTTTCTCTATTCAATTGATAGAAGGTGTGATCGTTTGGCGTGATTTTAAGTCGTCTCGGGTGTGTCGCGTCTTCTGACCATGCGTTAAAGTGTTCTACAATATTTTCGGAGTTTGCAGGTGTGTCTGGGACTGATTTGTCGGTAATTTGGTAAATTTTTCTGGAAAGTGCGTCGGCTGCTGTGTTCTCTTTACCTTTGCAATAATGAATATCGTACTCGTATTCTTCGAGTTTAAGTCTCCATCTAATCAAACGCGAGGAAGGGTCTTTGCAATTTTTGAGCCAAGTGAGTGCTTGGTGATCGGTTCGAATAACGAATCGTCTTCCTAACAGGTATTGCCTGAGTCTCTTAACTGCCCATACGATAACTAATAATTCCTTTTCTGTGGTAGAATAATTTTTCTCTGGGGGGTTGAGTGTCCGTGATATGTAACAACAAGGATGTCCGTCTTGTGATAAGATTGCGCCTATTCCTTCATTGGAAGCGTCTGTGGTGAGTGTGAATGTTTTCGTGTAGTCTGGGTATGCTAAAACTGGGGCTGAGCATAGCTTTTCTTTTAGTGTGTCAAAGCTTGTCTGTTGCGTTTCTGTCCATCTAAAAGGATTGTCTTTCTTTGTGAGATCTGTTAATGGTTTGGCGAGTTTGGAAAAGTTTTTAATGAATTTTCTGTAGTATCCAGCTAATCCGAGAAATGACTTTACGTCTGTTTGTGTTTTGAGAATCTTAAAGTCTTTAACTGCGGAGATCTTTTTAGGATTTGACTTTATGCCCTCGTGTGTTATGACATGTCCTAAGTATTCTAATTCAGGTTTTAGAAACTCGCATTTGTCGGGTTGGATTTTTAGTCCTAACTCTTTTAATCTTTGCAATACTATAGCAAGGTTTTCATTGTGTTGTTGAATTGTACTACCGAATATTATTATGTCGTCAAGGTATACAAAGCAGTATTTGTTCAATAATCCTCGTAACGCGGTATCCATCATGCGTTGGAAGGTGGCTGGGGCGTTTTTTAAACCGAATGGCATGCGATTATAGTGAAAGTGTCCCTGAGGTGTGCTAAAGGCTGTATATTTCTTTGAGTCGGGGTCCATAGATATTTGATGGAATCCCGAAGATAAATCTAGAGCAGAGAAGAATTTGGCGTTGCCTAATTGTGATAGAATGTCGTCGATTGTCGGTAGTGGGTAGGCGTCTTGATCGGTAGGTTCATTTAATTTTCGAAAGTCGATAACTATACGCCATTTCTGTTTGCCTGATGCGTCTGATTTCTTGGGTACTACCCATACTGGACTGTTGTAAGGAGAATCTGATTCTTCAATGATATTTTTATCTAACATTTTTTTCATTTGTTTTTCAATTTCTGCTTTATGGGCCTCGGGAGGTCGGTACGATTTGGTATTGACGATTTTGTTTTCGCGTAGGGTAATAGTGTGTTTTGTTAGGTTAGTACAAGGTAGGGTATCGGATTCTAGGTCAAACACGTCTATGTAATGTAGGAGGATCTTTTCGATAGGAATACGAAGTTTGTCTTCAATATGGTCTAGTCTAATTATTTGTTTCATTTTAGCAATTTTATCGAGATCGTGTTCATAAGAAAGATCATTAGTGATTATAGTTGGTTGCTCACCAGTATTGCAGAAACATACTCTCGTCGGAACTTTATCCAGATAAATTGTTTCGATTTTGGTTTGCCCTGGGAGAATGGTTTTCGGCGCCTGGAAAAATATTTCGTTCCCGTTTAATTGTATCGATTCGTTGTTAATTCGATATGAGTAGTTAGAGAGCATAGGTAAACCAATTATTCCGTCTTCTATTAAAGGAAAATCGTCTGGCACAACGTGAAATGTGTTCATGATGTTAAAGAATTGAAAGTCTACTGTTTCGTCAGTTTGGAATTTGTCATTGCCCATGTAAAATGTTTTAGCTACTGTCATTTTAGGTTTAAATATGGCACTTGATCTTTTAACTAAATTTATTCCTGCACCGGTATCGATTAAATATCGTTTGATTTCTGTTCCCGATCGAACTCCAATGGATAGAAGTTTTCCTGTTGTTGCGTGTACTCGTACGACGTCTCTCGAGGTTCTGGTAGCGCTGTTTCCTCTTCTCGTCCCGCATTCTCCATGTTTATATTGTAGCTGCGCGGTGGCGGAAGATTTCGCTGGCTGGCCGGTTGAAAATTTTCGGCAGTAATTTGCGGTATGTCCTATTTGGTTGCACTTAAAACACTTCATTCTCCCTCCGTTGTTTATTTGAGTGCTTGTCGGCAGGCGATTGAGCGTAGTCATCGGACCGCTCCTAAGTGGGGGTTTGCGTTGTGACGATACATTCCCTCGGGCGAATGAGTGAGCTCTTATTTGCTGGCTGCACTGATTTCCGCGGTTTCGCTCAATTTCTCCGATTAATAGTTCTGCTTCGAACGCGGCATCTTGTGCTTCTTGTAAGGTGCGCGGTTTCATGCTTGATGTTCTGATTTCTATCTCGGGTTTTAAATTTAGTATGAACGTTTCGGTTGCGCGTTCGTTCTCTAGGTCTATCGCGACTGCTCGTCGAATAGGATCGCGGATTTCGTGTTGCAATGCGTATATAAGTTCATTAAGACCGTGTCGAAATCTTTTGACGTACCGTGTACTGATTCGTTAAAACTTTGCCGAGTTCTTTGTAATATATCTCGCGCACCGTTTGAAGTTACGTTAATCGATACGAACTTCCTCAGATTTTCGAATAAGGCGCCGTACGTCTCGATAACTGAATGTCTAATGCTTCTTTCGGCTTCGCCGACAATGCGTTTGGTTAAAATTAATTTCAATAAAGCACGCTTTTCCTTACATTCCGATCTAGCTTCGCTTACCCGCTTGATGAATCCCTCCACTCCAATGTCATCTTGACCGTTGAGGACTGGGATGAACTCGATGCTGGTTTTCGCGTCGAACATATGTCGTTCGTACGAGGCTGATTCTTCTTCCTCGTCCTCGGAGTTCGCTGGGTCGGAGGTTTCTGGAGTTTCTTTGATCCGAACGCGTTCTTCCGGAGATTTCACTATGCGGGTGTCCCGAGTAGTGCTTCTGCTGGCAGAACTAGTATCGTCTGTCATAATTGAGTTGAACTCAGACGTATCTACGGAGGATTGTACTCCTAGCTTGAGTTCGGCCACAGTCTTCCCTATTGGTTCTATTTCCTTGATCCGTTGAGTGCTTTCATCGCGAATTAGTTTATACAAATCATTTATAGCTGCCTTATGTTCTTCGTGCTGGCGCTGCATCATATCCAAAATTGCCCGCAGGTTTGGATCACCGCTAGTCGAAGCGACAGGTGTAATTTTCTTATCGTCCCTTTTGTCCATTTCAGAGTAATAGATCGTCGGAGTCTGACGTTATCGAATGCAATCGATCGATCCTTTTAGAGGAAATGGTTCTACTTACTAATAAAACCGTTTTTCGTAATCCAGGTTGCTTGATACACCTTTGGTCGGATGTCCCGTAGGCCAAAACCGTAATCTTGTTTTATCCAACGTTGATGTATCCTGGCAGGATCGCCAAAATGTCACGTAAAATAAGAAAGAAATTTAAAGGAAAGAAGAAAACTTTATTTTTTCCTCGTTTATACACTTCTGAACTCTAGCCGTGGCCGTTCGAGACTGAGGCTCTTACAATATTTTCTTACTCTCGGTGACATCTGTTTCTTCTTTTGTTTTTCATCCTTCATTATCCCCACTACCCTGTAGGCGTACTGACTATTGCTACGCTTCTAGAACATTCGGTGGAAGGATCGTTAGGACATAGATGAACCCTCAGGTACTCCGGCAATATACATTGTCGCCAAGGTCGCCATGTGTAATGTTCAAGTATCGGCTGTCTGGAGAATGTTTAGAAGTGGTCGCCTAAGGTGACGTCAGGGCAAAAGAGTTTGGGGTTACAAACGCAGCGTTGAGAGCTCTGGCCCAACGAGACGCGATGCACGAGTGCGCTACATGGCTCGCAGGCGGAAATTCCGTAGCTGTAAGCATCAATTAGACGCGTGACAAACGTCTAGTAAAGATGTGAAATTGAATAGAATCTGGAGATAAATTCAGTATCGAAAGGAGAACGCGTGCCGTTGCATTCGATCGAAAATAATCGCAAAAGTTCAAGAGATTTCAGTATCGAATCGAGAACAACAACACACGCGATTGTATTTGATTGAAAATAATTGAAAATAGTTGAGAAAGATTCGGTATCAACACGAGAACGAGAATACGCTCGGTTATGCTTGATTGAGAGTAATCGAAAAAAGTTGAGAAAGATTCAATGTCGAAACGAATGCAAGCACGCGCGATTGCATTTGATCGAAAATAATAGAACAAAGTTAAGAAAGAATTTTAATCGTTGCGCATTTGAAGAATCCGACCGGAAGAAGAAACACGTGTTTTTTTTGTTATTATGTAACCGGAGCTGCAAGAATAGATTAGAATATTAGAACGGTCAAGGGTCGTATTTATACATAGATCGCGCTAACGGTGGACGACGCGATTAAACCGAGGCTAGTCAAGCCGGTCTACCTTTCTCCGACCGAACCGAATATCGTCGTACGAGTTTTACCTTGCTTAATATTTTTAACAACATGTACCAACGTTCCACGATAGAAACCGCAATAGTTCATGGTGTTGAAAGTAGCTTAAGATCGGCTCGTTATTTTCTCGATATTATGCGCTTTAGAAATAGTCGAGAATTGAACAAATATGACACGAATTCAATATGAAGACTACAACGGTAAAACGTGTCTTCACGTTAAATTTTAAATTCTATGTGGAAACGTATCTTAGATATTATAGGAAACTAATTATTTAATTCTGAAATTAACGGTGCATTTTTCCTTCCAAATTATATCATATTGAAATATTCCTATTTATTCTAATTTATCGTATTCTTTCTATGTGGTCTTGATATATATGTTAACAATAAGAGAAACCAACATGTAAATTCATATATAAATTACTCGCCATAATTATTAGGACATCTACACGTTATAAGCATCGATTGGAACACTTTGACACTTTTCTTTATCTGCTATATCTTACATTACAAAGTACATATGCCGCGAATGAAATAACAGATTTATAACGAAATTACTAGAAACGAAAGCACTCCATTCGTATTAAATATCAATATGTGCCCTAATATTTATGGCCGGCGGTGTTCTTAATTGAACAAAGCGATAATTAATTTTGACGAAGGGCCTGTAGCAACATGAAGACACTTTCAGTATTTAAATTGCATTTATCGGGAGAGAAAAACAAAAGTATAGGTTTCATATTCAAATGTGTTTAAATAATACAAATATTAGCTTAGATCATGAATTTATAGCACGTGTCAAAATATGATATAGTTTTGGTTAATTTTGACTTGCATTCTGCTGGTTTACACAAATTATTGGAAAGCTACCTCCTTGTTGCAGCAATCTCTCCAAATATACAATACAAAGAAAGACAATTGAAAATCGATATAGTCTAATGTCTATTTAAATAAAATGCGTAGGAAGAAATATACTGAAATTTGAGTTTGCGAGTCGTCACAGTTAGTTGCATTTAAGAATTTTCCTGTTTGAAGATCCTGGACGCCACGTTGGTGATGCGAGCGCAGCGCGCCGAGGTCTTCGACTATTTTTCCGGGCAGCGGTTATCGCGTCCTCATTATCGAGTGCGTCTACGACGATCCGGTTGTACTGGAGCGAAATTACAAGGAGATATTGCGGTACAGCGCTTGCTATGTTGGCATGGATTCAATAACAGCCGAAGAAGATCTACGATTGAAGATAGCTCATTACATTCGATCTTACGAGCCAATGGATGAGAAGACGTATCCACGAATCCGTATCGACACCGGCAGCATGGATATCGAGTCCTGCATCGTGTCTGGCGATGTGGAGACAAATGTCCTTGGATATCTTGGAAGCGTCACTGTTGAGCCGCATACTCTTTATTTCTCTCGGGTTGGTAATCCATCAAATTTTACATTTGTCATCGTTTAATCCCCATCTCAAATGTTCTAATCCTAGAAGCTCAGCCTTAGCGTCTTTAGTCTTAATTATAAGAATTTTTCGACAAGTGATAATGATAACGATAATGAAGAAACGTGTTTGTTCTTAGATTACAAGCTGAGTCAAGGACAATTGAGCCAGGTCGTGGCGCTTGCAATTATTAAAAAGATTAACATACATAACTGAGCACTTCATTTAGCATGACGAGTCCTCAATTGTTTACACACAACATGTTTTAAAAGCATACGTATACGTATACGCATACGTAAAAACATACATATTGTATTTTTAAAATCTTGCTATCTTATCAGGGTTTGGTTCCAAAAGTAATTTCTTCTCGCCTGATCGTAATCTTATCATTGCTACGCCTCTCTTTTTGAACGTAATCAGAATATTCTACGATTTGGTAAAACTAAAGCTCTCCCTCTCTCTTTTGATTACAGCACGGCGAAAGCGAGTACAACGTATTGGGTAAGGTTGGTGGTGACGCAGTTTTAAGCGCACGTGGCGAGAGATATGCACAAGCGTTGGCCACCAAGTTCAACGCTATGCGTATTCCCGACCTGCGCGTGCTAACTAGTCGCCTTCGAAGGACTATCGCGACTGCTCGTGGCGTGGAATCGCCCCAAGAACACGTGACAGCACTCAACGAACTCCACGCCGGTATCTGTGAGGGGCTGTCTTATGAAGACATGCAGGAGCATTATCCGCAGGTAATTTCAGATCAAACGCGTCTTCCTCCTCGAAATTTCGTCACTGCTTGCATTGAATTACGTTTAAGGTGTTGTTGACCAAAGTGAAATAGCGAGTGAAGATAATTTATACTTTTAAGGATGATTCATCGAAAAATGTGTAAATTCGGTTTCACTTACTACTTGCCTAATCTTCTGGCTGTATTTAAACGAGCCTTCAATCGGTTGAATTTATCAATCCCTAGCTCTAAGAGCTTTAATTTATTTGTGTAGTAAATGGTAGATAGCTGTAACAGTTATCATTGTAGGTTATAGGGTATAACGGTATAAGCTTTTTGGGTATATAGAGTATATAGGGTTTATAGGGTATAAGCTTTTTGAATTAATCTAATTGTATCAGTATTATGTTAGAAACATGGTACTATAATTGACACATTTAACATTAGTATTTGATCAAAATTTTCCCAGTGATTGATTAGTTAATGCAGTTATAATTTGTATTTCAATAAGTTTGGGATCCTAGATATGGAATATTTATTATCTACTAGGTTTGTCAATTTAATTCTCTAAGCGAACAACTTTCAATCGTATCTTGGAAAATGAATAATAACATAAATCTTCACGGATGACTCAAGCATTGAATACTTGGCCACTGGGGAAAAGTATCGAGTGACTTAACGTCTGCGCTAACAGTCTGTAACTGATTAAAATTCAGTTGTATGCAAATTTATCCATTTACATCCACGAAATATTTGCTTGACTAATGAGAATGAGCGTTGAAGTTCAAAGAAATATTCCCAGTCAAGTACATAGCAGATAGAATATAATCACAATGTTTCACGTTGCTAGATCGAACTCAATCAGTCTGATTAATCTGAACGAAGTTTTAGAACATGGATAAATGAATATTATTGTTTAATCGAGCTATCGCGGGGAGACGCGGTCGTTAGAATACGCGTCAACGAAAGTCGTAAATTCCCGTTACGATTGGATTAATCGACACCACGAATAGTTCGATCCCCGTATTTCGGTTAGGATAATCGGGGTGGTTGATGCGGTATAACACTGGAAGTCAGAGTTATAATAATGTATATTTCCAACACTTTATACAATCACACAAAGTAGTAACGCCGTTGATTAAGATACAGATAACGAGAGAAGAGTTAGTCTTGAATGAGAGAAGGAGAGCTTTAGGCGCTCTAGGCCCTTGAGAGTTATAGGAACTGTCGGAGTTCTGGATAAGTGAGAGCCTTAGAAGACTCTAGGCCGTGTAGGCACCTTGAGAAATGATGAAGGAACTCAGAAAGATACAGGAACGGTGAGAGTTGTAGGAAATGCAGGAACCCTAGGCACCGTGAGAGACGATCAAACTCCAAAGTTTTATTCTAATGTGAATGCGGAGGAAAGCTTGGTATGGGTGTGCCCTTTGAACGAAGAACGCGGATTCGTTGCTTACATTTTCAGTTAGTAAAGTGAGGGAAATAATCCGCGATGTCGATTGGTTGGGACCAATGTTAGGAAGGAAGAGAGGAGGAAGAAACCTCCTACCAACTTGGGTCCTAGGCGACATTGTTTATAGGGAAACTCAGATTTTCGGTTAGGTATATCTCCGCTTTCTTCGTTATTCTTAAGAGCACATAATAAACCCAAGGACCTTTCTAAAAACCGGCCGAAAACACTTCTGGAATTAGAAAGTCTTTTCTGGCAAACAGATGTGCTTAGACCTTGTGTGCGAACAATGCAGCTAGAATTGCTACTTTATAGTGGGTCCTTGGGCCTATGGAGTGTTAGAAGGACGACAGGTAGACCGTTGGTTGGCAAGCCGCGCGCGATGGCGTGCAGATGTGTTGCACGGCGTAACATCCTCCCCCCGTTGAGAGGGCACCGATCAAAAACCTGTAGAGATAAAATTGATTAAATCTTCTATCCGCCTCCTTGTTGATTGTTGCTGCCCTGTGTACTGTGGCCGTCCAGAGGATGTAGTGGTCGCCAAGAGGAATTTGATGATACGGCTGGAAGGCCGGTGCGCTGAGGATATTTGTCTGTCCTGGAGACTGCTTCGTCGCTGCGTCGAAGGACCGTTGACTGCCTTGTAGTCTGGACCGCCGTGGTTCTTGGCATTGCCAAGAAAGTTGCCACTGAAGTTCACGGATCCAGAAATGTCGTGAAGAGCTCGGCTTACGAAGTATTGTAGGACACCTCAGACCTGGAGGTGTCGTTATACATCTCGCCGATTTCCCAATGGTAGATCATATCTGTATGGAGATGCGCTTTTCATCTGCCTTCTTCGATGTTTGTAGTTGCCTTGATGAGGCCGTCGTCGCCAGGGTAAGCTCGATGATACGACCGAAAAGCCGTTGCGTAGAGGACACCCGTCTGTCCTGGTGTCTGGTTCGCCGTTGCGTTAAGGGGCCGTTGAAGTTCACGATCCAGGATGTATCGTGAAACGGTTCGGCCCATGCAGTATCGTGGAACACCTCGACCCATGAGGTGTCCTTGAATAGTTTGCCCCAGGAGGTGTCGTTGAATGAAACTCCGGTGATGCATGGTATAGATTCGAACACGCCGCAGAGTTGTGTGTTTGATTGGGGGACTGAGCTCCCCCCGATGATCTGCCCCAATTGTGCTATCTTGTCCCACATGTCGTGGATTGTATCGTGGTAAGACCTGGAGCAGATTTCGCCTTTCTTGTATGGTATCTCTGCAACATCAGATTCGTGAAAGTATTGCATGTCATTTGGACATCCTCGTTGCTGTTTCGGCTGAGGAAGCGTGGAGGAGGTCATGGTTGATTGAGGGACGAGGCTCCCCCCGTAGACCCATCCGGATCGCGCCTTCTCGCTGATGGCTGGTAGCTGTACCGGCGTGGCCCAACAATCCGCAAGAGACAGAATCAGAGATTTGTCCCACGTAGTGCTCTGTGGGCTTAGTGGACAAGTGTTGAAATCAGCTGGCGCGTTCTGAAAACTACTAACAATTAAATGATTAGTCATAGTGGTAATAACGTGGAGATGATCCCGATTTGGGTTACTCGCAGGCGTGGCTCCTCGCCGCCGTGGCGATGGAGAATTCTTCGCGTTAGGTCGTGGAGAAAGACTCTCCGATATGATGTCCATGTCAGGTGTAACATGTAAAGTGGTGTTCTCCGTCGGCGGAGTATAACTGTTTTTGTCCTGGACGTGATTCAGTTCCTTCCTGTCTTGCAGATCTGGAGCATTCGGCTGATTCGAGACATCTTGTGTAGTTGAATCAGATGGTTGCGATGCTGACGATGGGAACGTGGTTGTCGTCAGATCGCGTGTGGGTGACACGTTATGAGTGTCACGCGGTAAGCTCAGCGTGGTATGCGACGAAATCGCCGTTTGAGTGGATGCGATGGTTTCCGTTGGCGGAATACGACCGTTGTTGTCTTGGATGAGAGTCGGTCCCTTCCGGTCCAGAGGGTCTCGAGCGATTGATTGATTCAAGACGTTGTGTAACGTCGAATCAGATGATTGCGATGCTGACGCTGCGAACGTGGTCGTCAGATCGCGGACAGTTGACATGTTGTGAGTATCACGCGGTGAGCTCCGCGTGGTATGCGACGGGATCGCCATTTGAGCTGGTGCGATGATTTCCGTCGGCGAAGTACGACCGTTGTCGTCTTGGACGGGATTCAGCTTTGTCCGATCCAGAGAATCTCGAGTGATGGACTGATTCAAGACGTTTTGTGGCGTTGAATCAGATGGTTGCGATGCTGACGATGGGAACGTGGTTGTCGTCAGATCGCGTGTGGGTGACACGTTATGAGTGTCACGCGGTAAGCTCAGCGTGGTATGCGACGAAATCGCCGTTTGAGTGGATGCGATGGTTTCCGTTGGCGGAATACGACCGTTGTTGTCTTGGATGAGAGTCGGTCCCTTCCGGTCCAGAGGGTCTCGAGCGATTGATTGATTCAAGACGTTGTGTAACGTCGAATCAGATGATTGCGATGCTGACGCTGCGAACGTGGTCGTCAGATCGCGGACAGTTGACATGTTGTGAGTATCACGCGGTGAGCTCCGCGTGGTATGCGACGGGATCGCCATTTGAGCTGGTGCGATGATTTCCGTCGGCGAAGTACGACCGTTGTCGTCTTGGACGGGATTCAGCTTTGTCCGATCCAGAGAATCTCGAGTGATGGACTGATTCAAGACGTTTTGTGGCGTTGAATCAGATGGTTGCGATGCTGACGATGGGAACGTGGTTGTCGTCAGATCGCGTGTGGGTGACACGTTATGAGTGTCACGCGCTGAGCTCCGCGTGGTGTGCGACGGGATCGCCATTCGAGTTACTGCGATGGTTTCCGTCGGCGGAGGTTGATCCTTGTTGTCCTGGATGGGATTCACTTCCTTCCGGTCCAGTGGATCGTGAGAGGTTGGCTGATTCAAAGCATTTCGCGGCAATTTGATACCAGTGGCTGATCCATTGTGTGCCGGTCTCGATGACCGGGGTTGTCGTGCTGTACGTTGGTTACGTCTTAGCCGATCGCATATATCGTTATACTGTTCTCTGATCTCGAGACCGCGCGTTTGTTCTTCCGGGAGTTTAAGCGACGCGGACTCGCGGCCGACGGCTGATTCGCCGCTTGTCGATTGTGACGGTATACTTCGTCGTGTATTGATTAATTGTTTGGCTACTCGGAGTTGCAGTCTTTCGTATTCTTCCGCTAGCTCACTGCCGCGCGCGATCTCTCCCTCGTCTAAAGTTACGATCTGGTGTTGTAATGCACGGAGTTCCTTCTCGACGGTTTCTAGACGTTCTTTAATTTGAAGCAAGTCGATCTCTTCCGAACAGCCTGATTGTTCAATGTCGTCGAGTTTTTTTTCGAGGCGTGTAAACTGGGCGATATAGTAGCTCCGGCGTCGACGCAAGACGGCAAGTTCGTTTCCGGTTGCCATTATTTTTTATGTAATTGATAATGAAATCGTTTGAACTTACTTCTGTTGGCGATTGTCCACTTTGTGGCAGGAGGCTGTGTGGTTGCGTTTCAACCACCGAATTATACCTCTTCAAAGGTGACGACCCTTTACGTTACTGACCTCGCTGGGGTGGTAACGCTTCCGCTGCTGGTTGTGTTGGATTCACGTGGCACTGTATGAGAGTGGGTGTCACTGGCGTGCACTTTTCACTTGACACAGTATCCGGCTCGAAGGACCATGTTTAATCGAGCTATCGCGGGGAGACGCGGTCGTTAGAATACGCGTCAACGAGAGTCGTAAATTCCCGTTACGATTAGAATAATCGACACCACGAATAGTTCGATCCCCGTATTTCGGTTAGGATAATCGGGGTGGTTGATGCGGTATAACACTGGAAGTCAGAGTTATAATAATGTATATTTCCAACACTTTATACAATCACACAAAGTAGTAACGCCGTTGATTAAGATACAGATAACGAGAGAAGAGTTAGTCTTGAATGAGAGAAGGAGAGCTTTAGGCGCTCTAGGCCCTTGAGAGTTATAGGAACTGTCGGAGTTCTGGATAAGTGAGAGCCTTAGAAGACTCTAGGCCGTGTAGGCACCTTGAGAAATGATGAAGGAACTCAGAAAGATACAGGAACGGTGAGAGTTGTAGGAAATGTAGGAACTCTAGGCACCGTGAGAGACGATCAAACTCTAAAGTTTTATTCTAATGTGAATTTTTTTTTTTTTTTTTTTTTTTATTTATTAGAATATTTACAATCAATTCTCGTTGAGAATTTTCAGTAACTTAATTTGGCGTGATACAATGACATGGATTATAATAGCTTTATATTGTTGATTCTAGTAGGACTAAGGGTTTAATCTAGTGGGTATTTTCTTTTTAGTCTGCGGATCTGGTCCGTCGTGTCCAGTAGTTGGGTGACTAGTGGGTTGTGGTGGTTGTTGACTCTTGTGCTATATCTGCTTCTGGACTTGTGTATTTCGTATCTTGAGGTCTCGGTGGATTGTTTCGTTGGTAACATACCAGGGTGCATTTAATAGGGATCTTAGCGTTTTCGATTGGAAGCGTTGGAGTATTTCAATGTTGGAGTTACTTGCTGTTCCCCATAGTTGGATTCCGTAGGTCCAGACAGGTTTTATTACGGCTTTGTAGAGGGTTATTTTGTTCTGTATGTTTAGTTTGGAGCGTCGGCCCGTGAGCCAATAGAATTTTCTTAGTTTTTCCTTTAGTTGCTTTGTTTTTTCCGAGATATGTTCTTTCCAAGTTAGCCTCCTGTCCAGGGTCATGCCCAGGTATCTTACGGAGTCCTTGCTTGGGATTATTGTGTTGTTAATGGTAACCTGGGGGCAGGTTTGTTTTCGGAGCGTGAAGGTTACATGGGAGGATCTTTTTCGTTTATTTTAAAACCCCATTTTTGGAACCACTTTTCCATGGAGTCGAGACTTCGCTGGAGAGTGTATGAGGCAATTGCCGGGTCTGCGTGGGTAGCTAATAGTGCTGTGTCGTCGGCAAATGTTGCTATTGTTACCTCGTTTGATATGGGTAAGTCGGCAGTGTAGATGGAGAATAGTAGGGGTCCGAGGACACTACCTTGCGGTATGCCGGATTCTATTGGGAATGTTACGGAAGTGGCGCCTAGACATTTAACTATGAATTGTCTGTTGGTAAGGTAGGATTTTAACATGGAGTAGTATGGGTGGGGTAGGATTTTTTTAAGCTTGTAGAGTAGCCCTTCATGCCATACTTTATCGAATGCCTGTTGGATGTCTAGGGATACGGCTGAGCAGTATATTTTCTTTTCAAGGGTTTGGCTGATCATGTGGGTTATGCGGTGGATTTGCTCTACTGTTGAGTGTTGTTTTCGGAAGCCGAATTGGTGATCTGGGAGAGTTTTCAATTCTTCTAGGAGTGGAAGGAGACGATTCGTGAGCATCCTCTCGAATAGTTTAGACAGGGTAGGTAAGAGACTGATTGGGCGATAGGAGCTGGCTTCATATATTGGTTTACCGGGTTTGGGGATGAGGGTGATTAGTGAGATTTTCCACGCCTTAGGAAAGTGTTCTAGGCGGAGGATGGCGTTGAAGATTGATGCGATGAGTGCGATCCCTTTTATGGGGAGTTCCTTGATTGCTTTATTTCCTATTAGGTCGTGACCTGCTGCTTTCTTGGGGTTTAGGCGACTGATTGCTTCTATGATCTCTGCAGAAGTGAAGGGTTGAATAGGAGGGGACATTTGGAAGGGAGTGTGCAGGTATTCGGTGACGTCCGCTGCAGCTATGGAGGAATGGGGTTGGAATACTTCAGTCAGGTGTTCAGCAAATATGTTGGCTTTTTCTATAGGGCTACGCGCCCATCCACCCTGCGGGCGGCGGATTGGAGGTATTATTTGTGGGGGGGGCGCGTGAGTTTCCTGGAGGCTTTCCATAGTGAGTAGTTTGAGTCGGTTGTGGGGGACAGGCTGGCGAGATATTTGTGAAAACGGTCGTTATTGTAGTTCTTTATGGTTTTGGATAGTTTTCTAGTTGCGTTATTTAGTTTGCGTTTGTCCTCCGGTGTTCTATGGGTCTGCCATATCCTTCTTAGTCTACGTTTTTCTGCTATTTTTTTTTAATATGTACTGGGGGTATTCGTGATTGCTGATGGACGTTTTTGCCGGTGTGGAGACGCGGATAGCGTTTATTATGCTCGCATTTAGGTATTCCGTGGCTGCTTCGATTTCGTCATTGGTTTTTAGTGAGGTTGAGGCTGAAGTTGTGCGGGTAAAGACTTCTCTAAAGAGCTGCCAGTTGGTGTGTTGGTTATGAATGGAGCCATTAGGTGTATTCTCGATGATGGTTGAACTGACTGTTACTATCACGGGGTAATGATCAGAGGAGAGATCGGCCGAGGAATTGATTTGGACGTGTCTTGGCGAGATATTTTTGGTTATGAAGAAATCAAGGAGATCGGGTATTTTGTTTGTGTCGGTGGGCCAGTGTGTGGGTTCGTATGTGGTAAGGTAGTTGAGGTTGTTGGTTATTATGCTGTTGAGGAGGTTTTTGCCTCTTACTGTAACCAGTCTGCTACCCCATTGGGTGTGTTTAGCGTTATAGTCTCCTCCGGCTATATATCTGTTGCCCAGGGTGTCCAGGAAGTGGTCGAAGTATTCTTTGGCGATGGAGTGTCTGGGAGGGCAGTATACAGCTGAGGTGGTGATTGTACCATGATAGTCTTCTATTGCTACGTTTGTTGCTTGGAGGTAGTCTTTCTGGAATGGTGGAAGTTCGTAGTGCTTGATGTTTGCTTTGATTATGATTCCGGTGCCGCCGTGGGCCTTTCCGCTGGGGTGTTGGGTATGGTAGAACTTGTATCCGTTTATGTTCAGGTAGTTTTTGTCGGTGAAGTGGGTTTCAGATATGAGCATTATGTCGATTAGCTGGTGTTTTAGGAAGAGTTCTAGCTCAAGTTTGCGTTGCGCTAGACCATTGGCGTTCCACAGAGCTATGCGTCTTGGTTTTATTTTGTGTCTGGGCGTATTAATTTTTCCATTATGATTGTTAATAGCGATAGCAAATTGTTTATTTGCTCTGATTGTTTCTCTATTAGCTTTTCAAGTCTAGAGACGTTGTCTGTGTTAGGTGAGGTGGGGGCACTATTTTGGGGAGGATCCCTGTGGCTATTTGGTTTATTTTGAGTGCCTTGTACCGCTTGGGCATAGGAGTTTGAGGGAGTGGTGAGTTTGATAGGGCTGGGTGTTTGATTGGTTGGGGGGATTGGGATAACGGTGGATTTCGGCGAGCTGGGTGTTTGGTAATTTTCCTCTTTTGTTCTAAGTTTGGGGTATTTGCTTGAGTACAGAGTTTTGTAGGCTGAGCAGCCTTTGTAGTTGGCAGGATGATCACCTTGACAGTGGATGCACTTCGCTGGGGTTTTCGGTGATTTCCTGCACTGGTCGGTGGGGTGTGTACCTGCACATTTGACGCAGCGGAAGGTGTGGTTGCAGTATTTCTGTGTGTGCCCATATCTTTGGCACCTTTTGCATTGGACTATCTCCTTTTTGGTTTGCGGTGGTTCAAATTTAACGATGACGTTCATTATGCGACTGATATTGTAGATTTCCTTGTTGTTTGGTTTCTGTTTTAAATCAATGAAAAATAGGGATAGCGGGTCTTTTGTGACTCTATGCCTTATGTTGCTGACATTGGT
Organism: Bombus affinis; assembly: GCF_024516045.1. Lineage (NCBI taxonomy): Eukaryota > Metazoa > Arthropoda > Insecta > Hymenoptera > Apidae > Bombus > Bombus affinis. The sequence goes on along the minus strand of NW_026108879.1, from coordinate 98,517 downwards.
GACTTCGTGGCCGAGTTTCGATAGTTCTATTTTTAGTTCGTCGATGTCTGCGGAGTGGTGGATGTTTCGTAGCACCACCCGAAAAGGTCTTTCTTCTTTGAGTTGCTAGGTGTGGAAGTTGGCGTTCAGGGCCCTGAGTGTCTTGGTGAGCTTCCTGTAAGCTTCTGGATTCGTAGGCAGAATTTTTACCTGATTGTTGGTTATCTTCAGGTTATAGTCCTCCTTGGAGATATCTCTCTCTAAGGACTTGGTCATTGTCTGGATGTCGATGATATCGTTAATAAATATTGGTGGGGGAGGGGAGCGTCTCTGTGCGTGGTGGTTAAGTGGTGAGCCTGCGGTTTCCATGGCATCGTTGGTGGATTCCAAAATTGCGAACCTGTTGTGGGTGTTAATTTGCGTTGGTGGATGTCCGTTCGAGTTTGTGTCTGCTGGTTCGGTTTTGCGTTTTTTCGCCTTATTGGCGTCGTTGGCACGGGGGGATATGCAGAATTTCTGCCACGGGGGGAGTAGCGCGGGGTAGTGATGGGTTTGGACAGGCGAGCCTGGTCGTGATTGTTGGGCCATCATCGAGCTAGCTATTTCAATATGAATAACTAGTCGTGAGGCTATGCGGCAGGGATCGGGTTGGGGTTAGGTGCGTAGGCTTTTCTTCTCTCTGGCGGATAGGAAACACTTGGGAAGATAGGAGCACGTTGTGTTCACTTTCGACGGTTGGGCGACACGTGTTGTTTTCGAACTTCACTGGGCACTAGAGGCACGCCTGCACGCTTCGGCACTCGACAGCGAACTGATTCTAATGTGAATGCGGAGGAAAGCTTGGTATGGGTGTGCCCTTTGAACGAAGAACGCGGATTCGTTGCTTACATTTTCAGTTAGTAAAGTGAGGGAAATAATCCGCGATGTCGATTGGTTGGGACCAATGTTAGGAAGGAAGAGAGGAGGAAGAAACCTCCTACCAACTTGGGTCCTAGGCGACATTGTTTATAGGGAAACTCAGATTTTCGGTTAGGTATATCTCCGCTTTCTTCGTTATTCTTAAGAGCACATAATAAACCCAAGGACCTTTCTAAAAACCGGCCGAAAACACTTCTGAAATTAGAAAGTCTTTTCTGGCAAACAGATGTGCTTAGACCATGTGTGCGAACAATGCAGCTAGAATTGCAACTTTATAGTGGGTCCTTGGGCCTATGGAGTGTTAGAAGGACGACAGGTAGACCGTTGGTTGGCAAGCCGCGCGGGATGGCGTGCAGATGTGTTGCGCGGCGTAACAATTATAATTACAATACGAAGTTGATGTGTACTTATTAACCGTGTACTATAACGAAACTTAAATCATACCATGATTTGAATATTATATCGCAGGTCTACTTTATTAAAGCTTATGTTTAAAATCAGCCATTGTTCCCTGACTTTGCATAAGCTAGGTTTTAATGCTTTGAGGACCTCGATGTACGAACCATTCCATGACTTAGGCAAAAGTCTATATACTTTAGTATATAGTACATAGATAGCGTATATACCTTCTAGATCTCTAAATCAATGCTTTTGCGTAGGAATTTGCATGGCGCGATCAAGATAAGCTGCGCTATCGTTATCCATGGGGAGAAAGCTACATCGACGCCATGCACCGCGTGGAACCGGTTATTGCTGAATTACAGAGATCCAACAACATCTTGGTCGTGTCTCATCAAGCTATTCTGCGCTGCATCATTGGCGTTTTCACAGATAAAAAACCGGAAGAGGTGCCTTACGCTGAGGTGCCACTGCATACCGTCATCCGAATCAGCAGCCAGGGTTACAATTACAAGGTGGACTTCTTCAAGTTACCCATAGAGTGCGTAAACACGATTCGCGTGAAGCCGAATAATTGTAGCGCGGACAGAACCGCGGACGATGCTCTGCTCACAGTCCCAGCACATTTCGACATACCGGATCCTTGGCGAAATCTTGGCAGCGGACCCACTCCCGTACAACAACACTGAGAAACCGCTCGGAGATCCACGATTACGTCGAAAATTCGATGTCTGTTTGTTTGTAACCCCTGGAGCTTTCAGCAGTGATGTCTTCTTGGAATATTTTTGCTTTTGAATTCAGGCAGGGGATGAAGATTTGAAATATCATGCAAGTATGGATTGAATATATTTTTAGTACGTATATATGTATAAGTAGATCGCTTTAAGGTATCTTTAAGAAATACAGATTCGATGAGACGGAAGATGATGATATCGGAGTCAATTCTAGATAAATAGATTGGATAGATCGCGTGAAAGAAACGACATGTAAATTCAAATAATCGTTATCGATACTGGAAATTTATTTCTGAAATATTCTCATGAATTTTCTCATGAATCCCGAGAAACTTAGGTCGTTTCAACTTTGACTTGTTTATCGTCGAGTTCCGTTACCTTCGCGGGATGTACTCCGATTGTCATGTTTTTCCTCGTTGATTCTGTTCCCATTGGCAATAATTTAGTATCCTGCTGCTGGAGCCCTCTATACGTTATGTTTAAGCAGTTTAATTTTAATAATCACATACAAGTCAAATGTTACATTAACTCTAATATGTCGCAGATGACTATCGCAAGAAATATTTTAATTGTACATCGTAAAATTCAGAAAGACAGGCAATCTTTTAAATTGTAGGAATGCGAAACATGTCTTTCGTATTAAATTCTATTTCAAAATATTGATATAATATATACAACGAACACACGAAAGACAGTTTTTTTAGTATTGTACTATTTATAGGTGATAGAATTTTAGATTTATGTATTTTCGTTTGCCTAGTTCCTAGCACAACGATTGTAAGCCTTGAGATTTGGACGATATTAGGATTTTTATTACTGTAAAGTACAATTGAAAGATACTATATCGTAGCGTTATATAAAGTTTGACTATAAAACGGACCTGATATCATTGTTAACAAAGAAATAACGAATATTGTATTTTTCGAGTGTGTATGAGTGTTCGAACGATAGATGTATATTTCTACGCACAAAATTAGCGGTATACTGTGCTACGGTCTCATTAAGAAATGTCAAACATTCGAGCAAAGTATTTTTCTCTAAGAAGGAAAGCGCGAGAAATAATCAACAGAGGCGATTAAGAAAGAAAAAAATCGATATCGAATGGTGCCTGCTTCTGTCGATATACTGTTACGTTTCACTTAGAGTTATATTCTATCTCGTGGACCGCATAAACATGCATAATATTTTATTAGGCATCACGTGGAAATCTCCGAGCAATCTATTTATCCAGAACAAGCTCGAGGATTCGTAAAATGTGAATAGAATAAAAAATAAATAAGCCTTACGGAACTAATTTATTCTGAGATGAACTAAGTACGGCAGAGGGCAAATTAATTTTCTATACAAGTATACAAATGGCACAAGTTATCTAGTCCATTCATTGCTGAACATTCTGGCGTTCTTTCTTTTCTCTTTTGCTATGCGGGAATCGACATAAAAAATTATACAGCGTTCTAAATGTTAAGTCGTATTAATACCTTTTAAACTCCTTTGTTTGTTTGTTTTTTAATTGTGTATTGTATTTTCGAGCTATCGCGGGGAGACGCGGTCGTTAGAATACGCGTCAACGGGAATCGTAAATTCCCGTTACGATTAGAATAATCAACACCACGAATAGTTCGATCCCCGTATTTCGGTTAGAATAATCGGGATAGTTGTTGCGGTATAACACTGGGAGTCACAGAGTTATAATAATGTATATTTCCAACACTTTATACAATCACACAAAGTAGTAACGCCGTTGATTAAGATACAGATAACGAAAAGAAGGATTATTCTTAGATGAGAGAAGAAGAGCTATAGGAGCTCTAGGCCCTTGAGAGCTGTAGGAGCTGTCGGACTTCTGAATACTGTGAGAGCGGTAGGAGACTCTAGGCCGTGTAGGCCTAACATAACTTCCGCAATTAACATTCAATGACTCGTGTGTATGACTAGAATGATTCAATAGAAACAGGTACAGCTTTGAATAAGTTTGACTAGATAAAAAGTGATTATCAAGTAAACTGCGAACATGCATTTGTGAGAAACTTATGAACGTACGTAATATGCAAAAATATATAAAGTACGCAAAATAGAGTAGTCGTTAGAATATTTAGTAAAGCAAGTTTCTGCTTAGGTTGCATTCCTTCAGCAGTATCCATAAAAATATGAATTTGAATAAATATTCGCAGTTTACTATTCAAGACCCTGATGGAAGCTTAGACAAAGTCTTAACCACAAATCTTAAAAAATCAGCAAAAGTACAAATATTTCATAAAGTTTCACCATTGTTTCAATGAGAAACGACGAGATTCAATAAAATCCCGTCAGTATCCATTTTAAATGCCCGAGTATCCATTTGGCAGTATAATCCCCAGTATCAATTTGGCAGTATAATCTCTTTGTTTACTCGCCAAATGGAGGTCCAAGCTTCTCAGCATTCTGTCTTGAATCTCCTGGTCGTGAGACGAAGTACTTTTCCATAAACCAGTTCTACAATGCGCCATTCTCGGCTCGTTCCTCGAATAAATCCCCAGACGAAAGGCAGAGTAATTCGATTGAGACGACTTCGAGTTTACATCCCATTTCGTTTCGGGAACAACATTCTTCATGAACCCCACTGTAGCTCTGCGACAGGTGTCATAACCCAACAGTTGAATCTTTTTACCGTGAATCGCGTCGAATTGAGGCTTATTTAATTTGCTGTTAGTCACTCGGTTCATGATTGTTTCAACGGAGTCGGGTGTTCCGGGAAGATTCTCGAACACTTTGCGAAGGACTTCATTTGTCAGGTCTTCCTCGCTGCTGGACTCACCTGACGAAAAGTTCTAGGTGTTAACTTTGTGTCTGGTTGAATTAACTGTAAAAACGTAAAAAGGCAGAACGAGGCACGAAAACTGTTACATATCGATTCCGGTTTGTAAACCAATTTTAAAGAATTATTATTTTCTATGATAGTAACAAAAAATCAAAATCAGTAAAAATATCGATTTCCACGTCCATTATGTTTTGATTCTATACTTTGTACGGTTCTGCCTTCTTTACATTACAAAAACAATATTTAAAAAATTGTTTGCTAATATCATAACTACATCACAAGATATTTGTTTGTTTCATTATTGTAGTATCGGAAAAAAGGACAGGATTAGGATAATTTAGATTTGTAAAATTCTCCTAATACTATTTATTTAAGATAAATAAAAATAACAGAGATTAATTGGACAGAGAACGATAAATGTTCAACTTGAACTAAAACACAAAAGTCTTATTCCACTCAAATCACTCTGTAAATGAAACATTTAAGTGGGGTATAAATTACTCCGTTCTATAGTATTTCAGGGTTAAGGTTTCAATAAAAATTGATTTACGAATAAAAGAAAGATATGCTCGTGTTGCATCGTAGGTACTACGCGGTCGTAAATCCTATTCGCCGCCATGTAGCCGGAATGAAAGCAATACCATTAGCGATACTAACAGCCTGCCTTATTTGGGTGCTGGCGATTGTTCTGTCGATGCCTGCTGCTCTTTTCTCTCACGTGATGAACGTCGACATAACAACTAACTCCAGCATCCACATCTGTAACCCTTTCCCCGTGGAATTAGGCGAGTATCTCACACGCTGAAATATTGGACATTTCTCCGTGTTTTCATTTCACACCCACGAAGTCGTATTAATTTATTTCTCGTTCTGAAACGCAGGGGCAAGCTATAGGAGAGGGGTGGTGCTGTTCAAGTTCCTGGCCTATTACATCATTCCCCTATTCATCATATCAGCATTTTATTTTCAAATTGCACGACACCTTCAACTGTCCACCAGGAACATGCCCTGCGAATTATCTGCAATGCAACGGCTGGAGCAAATTCGATCACGCAGAAAGGTTGAGTGAATCGATATTATTATGAAATTATACAATTTTCAAGTAAATCTAATTTTGACACAAAAGTTCTATATTTGGTATACAAATATTTGGTATACAGGTATACCAGTGAAAAGGTGTAGAACAGAGATATTGAAATTGCTACCTGTATGATATTTTTATGAAATTACACTGCTTATATATGCAGTCAGCTTGGAAATAAATTTAAATTGTAATAAATTGTTACTTAGACTGTGATGTAAATTGAGTTATAGCTATAAATTATTTACTTTGAAAAAATTTCACGCTCATCATGTACCCGAGTAACAAGGTGCAAGAAGAAGCGGAATTAATTTAGCGCAAATCTCGAGTCGATGGTGCAATTGTTATAAACTATACTTTACTTACGCAATCTTCGATACGATCAATAATAAGATTATGTAATACGACCTTAAGCCAATATACGGTTAAGCATCGATGAAACAAGTCTAGTCCAACAACTAGAAGAAGGCGTTCCATAACTTCCGGGATAGAATGCTTTTGTGTTTTAGTTCAAGTTGAACATTTATCGTTCTCTGTCCAATTAATCTCTGTTATTTTTACTTATCTTAAATAAATAGTATTAGGAGAATTTTACAAATCTAAATTATCCTAATCCTATCCCTTTTTCCCGATACTACAATATCTATAATAAGATTTCGCAGGTATCTGCCTCAGATCGATCGCGACCTTAGCAGATTTAGTCATCGCTCAATTGATCCTGTAAATATGCTTTCAACGTCTCGACACCGTTGTCGTTAGATAATACGCCTTTGCCCCAACTTTTGAAATATTACGTTAAATAAATTCTCAAGTTCGATATTTAACTTCTTTCGCAGAAGTCTTTTTTATCAGAAAGATAAATGGAGATTAGCTGGAAGAAAACGTCGCCAAGAGAAATAGTCTTTTCACAGCCGAGGAACAAATCTGGGAAGAGTGCAGGCGTTCTAGCATCTACGAAAAATAAAGAGGCGATAACTCGTAGTCGTTCGAGCGAATGGATCATTTTGATTCGCATACAGCGTGTCTTGGTATGGATTGCCAGCGGATAGTAGTTAAATCGAATCTCTCGTCCAGGCGTAATTCTCAGCCGTTATCTAGAGGTGATTTGTCATCGCTGTATTTATAGGCCAATCGATTATATTATTTGTCCGAATTGTTCCATGAAATTGTATTAATCTCGAAACTCTATTTTCACGAAACATAGCTACCGTTATTACTACTACGAAATGGCTCTTTGTTATCAAAATGGAATAGAGAACGGTTGAATGCATTTGACGGATGAAAACATTGGAAAAGTAGAAGTAAGAACCGTGGTTATTGAAGGTTCTGTCGTATCTTCGCTAGACACGCTTCGATGCCACCTTCTATCGAATTAGTCGAAGTGAATCAGAATATCGAGCCGCCTGTGAAGTGATTTTTAAATCAGACAACAAAGACTTTCTGTTATCGAGTATTTTAATACACTGACTTGGTGTATTAGATCAAGCCATTGTACTCACGTTGCATAAAAAGGAATACATTTCGATTGAAATAATAATTGGTCGAAAGACTTGATCAAATATGCGAACGATATTCATCTTAAATTGTGTACGAAGTTTTCAAATAAATTATTGTTTTATATACAACAGAAACGAGGAAGACGTAGAGTTGGCTCGTTGAAGAAACTTCATTGGTCATTGATACGTCGATGTACTTTAAGATGATCGACCGTCACTTTTCATTCAAATACAATACGGAAAGTGAAATTGGATTACATGCTAAAGATATTGCCAGAGAATATCCCGATCTATAATGATTTATAATTAGCATTCTATCCCGGAAGTTATGGAACGCCTTCTTCTAGTTGTTGGACTAGACTTGTTTCATCGATGCTTAACCGTATATTGGCTTAAGGTCGTATTACATAATCTTATTATTGATCGTATCGAAGATTGCGTAAGTAAAGTATAGTTTATAACAATTGCACCATCGACTCGAGATTTGCGCTAAATTAATTCCGCTTCTTCTTGCACCTTGTTACTCGGGTACATGATGAGCGTGAAATTTTTTCAAAGTAAATAATTTATAGCTATAACTCAATTTACATCACAGTCTAAGTAACAATTTATTACAATTTAAATTTATTTCCAAGCTGACTGCATATATAAGCAGTGTAATTTCATAAAAATATCATACAGGTAGCAATTTCAATTTCTCTGTTCTACACCTTTTCACTGGTATACCTGTATACCAAATATTTGTATACCAAATATAGAACTTTTGTGTCAAAATTAGATTTACTTGAAAATTGTATAATTTCATAATAATATCGATTCACTCTACCTTTCTGCGTGATCGAATTTGCTCCAGCCGCTGCATTGCAGATAATTCGCAGGGCATGTTCCTGGTGGACAGTTGAAGGTGTCGTGCAATTTGAAAATAAAATGCTGATATGATGAATAGGGGAATGATGTAATAGGCCAGGAACTTGAACAGCACCACCCCTCTCCTATAGCTTGCCCCTGCGTTTCAGAACGAGAAATAAATTAATACGACTTCGTGGGTGTGAAATGAAAACACGGAGAAATGTCCAATATTTCAGCGTGTGAGATACTCGCCTAATTCCACGGGGAAAGGGTTACAGATGTGGATGCTGGAGTTAGTTGTTATGTCGACGTCCATCACGTCAGAGAAGAGAGCAGCAGGCATCGACAAAACAATCGCCAGCACCCAAATAAGGCAAGCTATTAGTAGCGCCAATGGTACTGCTTTCATCCCGGCTACATGGCGCCGAAGAGGATTTACGACCGCGTAGTACCTACGATGCAACACGAGCATATCTTTCTTTTATTTGTAAATCAATTTTTATTGAAACCTTAACCCTGAAATACTATAGAACGGAGTAATTTATACCCCACTTAAATGTTTCATTTACAGATGGCTGTTGTGCGTGTATTTATTACTGTTGAGAAATGGTTGTTATTTATACGTTCCGAGCTGTCTCGTGCAACAAATGTACCAACTGTAATATTAATATGTTGGCAAGATAGAAATCTTAGATTATATATAGATTTCTGTTTTACAATTTATTTATTATTTTATTTTATTTGCTTTATTACTAAATTTATTACTATTGGACAAGGGTGTTTAACGCCTTCTGTTTTATTAAACGTCACTAACGATACTAATTCAAATATGCAGATAGATCCTGATAATTATTTGACATGGAAGAAATCAAAATTATTTAGCAACGTATCGTTTGTTGGAAATAAGCGTTGTGTTAATAAAATGATATGTAATTTTCAATATAGCGTTAATTGGATTGTTTATAAATGCAGTATTGCAGGGTTAAGATTAAATGATGTCTGATTAAATGAATTCTTCAGTTATACTTTATTTTAACGTTGAACTTTCTTATTAATGTAAATTAATTGATTTTCTTAATAGCGAAAAGGAAATTGGACGTTTGAGATTTCATTTCGATTACTGATTAAAGAGTCGATTGGTCCATTAATGGGGCGGAACTTCACTAAAGTTAGGACGACCAGCCTATCCCTGAGACAACAATTTCCTCAACCGTAACTGGGTTTGACAACTTACCTCTCGGCTGATAACGCGGTCAGAGTGAAAACTGAGACACCGACTGAAATATCCTTGACGCACTCCGATAATTTGCAAACTGTCTGTCCCCACGGCCATGAATCGAATGTGAATATAACAGACGTGAGTGGTACACTCGTTAGGATCACCTGAAATAACCGAAAATTAAAATTAAAAATATACACGTGTATTTTATTGTATTGTATTTCCACGGTCAATTGTACTCGTGTTATTCAATCTACCCTTTATCGAAATTTTATTCGAATATTTTTCTGTACTTTTGCGAAATTTAATTGAATTCTACGAATATATGGGAAACGTTTTAAAATCTGTTTCGTTGAAAACCCTTTATCGAAATTTTATTTGAATATTTTTCTGTAATTTTGCGAAATTTGATTGAATTCTACGAATATATGGGAAACGTTTGAAAATCTGTTTCGTTGAAAACGACGCCTTCGACATTTCGATAGGTGAGAGCGATAAAATAAACAATACTTGATATTATATTTGTACGGCATCGAGCATATAGTAAAATTATTAGGAAAACATTTATCAGGATTCATTGTTATCGAGAAAATTAAAATAAAAACAATCCGCGATTATGATACAGAAAAATCTATTAAAATTATTCGTGATGAATTCACATCCCACGTCCTTTTATCATACTGTGTAACGTTCACTCAATTTGCGAAAAAAAGATTCCCTCATTAACTCGCTAAATTTCGTCTGTAATACGGACGTCTCTGATGAATTTCGAGATAAAAGGGGGATATTAACAGGAACGTTTTGTATTGAATATTATAATAAAAAATGTAGATTAAGCGAATTTTCTGCAATTTCATGCGGGATGTACAAATTTCGTCGTATGATCGAACACTCAATTATGGTGTTGCACTTTTTTCTCAGTGTTAATCGTGAAATACACATTTTCTTTTTGTTTAAGCATGATCGTTCGAACACTATAATCGAGAAAATATTTATTTATGATTTTCACAGATGATATCGTATGGATCGCATTAATCTTTGATTATTCTCCGTCCGGCTATAAATTGTCCATGGATCAAGATGTATAGCTACATATATCATAAAGTAAGCTCGATATCCACGAAAATAAGCGCGTTTATAATCGAACTCGCTATTGGTCCACGATTACGTGTCCAGAACAACGGAATTTTAACGTCTGATTCAAGGTCTCATATAGCATGTGCTTCTTTTAGAAATTATTTATGAAAATATTTGAATATTTCTAGATGTTCTGTCGCGCAACACATCTGCACGCCATCCCGCGCGGCTTGCCAACCAGCGGTCTACCTGCCGTCCTTCTAACACTCCATAGGCCCAAGGACCCACTATAAAGTTGCAATTCTAGCTGCATTGTTCGCACACATGGCCTAAGCACATCTGTTTGCCAGAAAAGACTTTCTAATTCCAGAAGAGTTTTCGGCCGGTTTTTAGAAAGGTCCTTGGGTTTATTATGTGCTCTTAAGAATTACGAAGAAAGCGGAGATATACCTAACGAAAAATCTGAGTTTCCCTGTAAACAATGTCGCCTAGGACCCAAGTTGGTAGGAGGTTTCTTCCTCCTCTCTTCCTTCCTAACATTGGTCCCAACCAATCGACATCGCGGATTATTGCCCTCACTTTACTAACTAAAAATGTAAGCAACGAATCCGCGTTCTTCGTTCAAAGGGCACACCCATACCAAGCTTTCCTCCGTATTCACATTAGAATAAGCTTCAGTGTTTTCCATCGTCTCTCACGGTGACTAGAGTTCCTGCATAACTCTCACCGTTCCTATATCTCTCAGAATTTCCTACCACTGTCAAAGATCTAACGCCTAACTTCTAACATTAAGTCTCATACCGTGCTACTTTCATATCTATATGATCGCAGCGTGATAAGTTATTAAGTGTTTATATCTACTCAATCGTGTATACTAAGTGTTGGAAATATATATTTTAACTCTGTGAGCCACAGTGTTATCATACCTGAATCACCCCTATTATCTTAATCGAAATACGGGGATCGAACTATTCGTGGTGTCGATCATTCTAATCGTAACGGGAATTTACGACTCCCGTTGACGCGTATTCTAACGACCGCGTCTCCCCGCGATAGCTCGAAAATACACTAGAGATTTTTATGAACGTATTACGTGTGTGATAGAAAAAATTTTGAAATTTCGTTACTAGACCATTATGATCATATTGATAATATATGTAACAAACTAAAAAACATGTATAGAAGTTACAAGATATTTATTTCAAGCATACAATTCACAGAAATCGCTATATCATATAAAAATATATTGTATTATACAAGAATAATTATACATTTCTAGGAGACTTAAATTCTTCTATATTATATGTGATAATAAAGAGTAATGTCTGCGTATTTGTACGATATAATACATTTTATCAATATAACCACGACAGTCGGTAAAGACAATAAAACTGTCATAATATATATCCAGACAAATTTTCTACGATGGGCCCTCAGATGCTTTCGTGCGTTATCGTACCTACTTACATTCTACGCGAAATCGATGACGGAGAAAGTACCGGATGTTCTGATGTTCGCTCGCGACAGATTTATACGCGCGATCCGACAGTCTGAATAAATTCGATATATTGCCGGGATACAAATGACATGGGGTCCTAGCAACATTTTCCGATTGACGGGAAATCGAAATGTAAAAAAAAGGATCCCGACGAAGGAAGGAAAGATTTTTCTCATCTATATTCGGAATATTCATGGATTGTTAGTTTTTACCATTCCAGCTTTGTCGCAATTTATTTCCAACTTATTGGACATTCATTTTGATTTATTATATATATTTAGACGCGGAATACAATGGGTAGCAGATGGCTTTTTCAAGATGTATGAATCATAACCACAAGAAGTACAATTAAATATTTATCCCTTCCGTGTTAGTAAGCTGATGAATCTTTTGATTGTGGCTTGCAAGAATAATAGTAGATTAGTTTAATTCTACCCAGTTAATTATTCATGTAGAAATATGTTTTTACAAAATTTATGCTATGAAATTTTGAATACATTTTATATTTTACGAGAGGAAACTTTCGACACGTCTTGTCCATCTGAACGTTTCTCAAACGTGCACGAAATCTTTTTCCATTTTATTCGACGTCAGAGATCCTTTTTTTTAACGTCGGTCTTAAATGATACATTAGAGATAATATATACACATATTGTACTTTCTTACCAAAATATCGCCCAGAGCCAACGAAAATATGTAGATAGTGGATGTATTTTTTGCAGCCGAATCTGCACCCAATGTAATCATCATCAGTCCGTTCCCAAATACACCCACTATCAGGATTATTAAAAATATCCCAGGTACTATGTAGGTTTCCGGGCGATGGATGTATGGAATGTACCCACTCTCCTGGACCAGGCTCGTCACATTCGAATTCAAAGCCATCTGTAAAAGAATAAATCCACGTCTATGCGTTATGTATGTAACTATGCGTTATGTATTTTATTTTCATTTTCAAACGTTGTATAAATAAATAAGTCTCTTTTATATTTATCATTCAAAATATTTTAGTTGGAAATGGAAAGGAATAAGCCTTGCGCTATAGTGTGATTTTTCATTTTCCGATACGCCGTTCCTTTTGTCCCATGCAAAACCCACGCGTCCATATCTGGATGCTCGATAACGAACCGCGGCACAATAAAAACTAATCAGATCGATCGCGTTGCTATATGACCTTTCTACCATTTTAAATTGATATAAACTCAACGACAGCGAGAACTTCGAACGCTGCACGGTACGGCATTTAGATGAGGATTTAGGACAAAAATCAGAATTTGCTGGCCGCGTTCGCACGCTTGCGGGCTACGTTTGCACGTCTGCAGGCCACTTTCTCAGCTTCTACAGTGCGGCGTTTGAATGAGGATTCGGGACAAACATTTTAAAAATATATATAATATGCAGTTTTCCAGAAACTTAATATCAGGGAATTCGATGTGAATAAAAGTCTGTTTACCAAATATCCCTTAGTATTTTCCCTACTTCCTGGTTCAGTTCAAATATTATAATTATTTATTGTTTTTGTCTAGTCTCTTTTCCTAAATTAAAAAAAATAAGATTTTTTGTCAGATATTATAAACATCTAGTAAAGAACAGAGTTTTTATGTAAAAAATTTTGTTGAGACAAGTGTGGTAAAGAATCAGCCTGCGTGACGCTGTTGAGAACTGTTCGACTCGAAAATGCTCGTCGATGCTATTTCGAAACTTCATATTCTGACGAGAAATCAATACAAAAGTAATTAGAATAGAAGCTACTATAATAGAAGCTACAAATTGTTTAGAAAGTCAATTTTCCATGGAAAAAGGTTACTATTGTTGACATGTATAGCAGCAGTCCTCAACTACCTAATGGTGAAATGAACGAATGGTTCAATATAAAAATTTACAGCTGGAAAGATAATTCCAGATTGACTATCATAATGTAAGGGTTTATAATGTAAAGTAGCAGCATTCAAAAGAACAAATAATTCTGAAGGCAAGCTGAATACGTAATTCCAATTTCTAAAAGTTTTTTCAGTTTCGTACCAATATAGACGACTGTTATCGAAAAAATTTTTCAGAAGTCGAACAATGAAAGTTGATAGAGTTGGTCAGTTTAATTTCCACGTGAATCGAATGTGTAATAGATGTCCTGATACCAATCGAATACTAACGATATCGCTTTAACGATACTTGAAAAGGAGTTCTAGCTCTTCTAATAAAGTAAAACGCAGATACACACGAATTAATGAAATCTCGTTCTACATCGTTTGATTTCCAAAGGAATTTCTTATCTTCTTAGGAAACAGTGTTTTATACGTAGTAACGATACCATCGATGAACGTATGTGTAAATTTCACGAGCTGAGTCGCGTATCTTGCACGATCGTATTCTTCGAAACTTTATGGCTCCCCATAACGATTCTCCCGTCTGTGAAACTACGTATTGTCTTGCTTCGTTACCGGCGAAGTTAAACGTGGTGTCGAAGTGATATTTCACGGATTTGATAAATAAGAGAAATGGAACGAAATCGATTGCGTTCGAAAGAAATTGCACCATCTGAGTTTAATTTATCCACGTCGCAGAAGCGCTGAAACCTCGTTATTTCACAAACATTTCCAACGATTTCATCACGCTTTCGTGATTTCGTGACTGGTAATATATTCCTTTCGATTCCCTGTTTGTAGAATTTTACGAAGATCTCTGCAGCTTCAGCGCGATGTTCCATGTCCCATGAATCAGACTAGATTTACGCCTGAACTTCGTGAACGAGTTTGAAGCGAATACAACGTGTGACGAGTTTCGTGCCATGCGTTAAAAGAGTCCAACTTAGTTTTCAAACAGTCAGTGAAACGTAAAGCAACCCTGGCCATGGTATAAAAGGATATACAGGGTGTTAAAGCTGTGGACGATATTTATAGGATTTTATATATTACATGTCAAACGTGAAGGTAATGAAAAAACGCTTATATAGAAAAATATTATTCGAGGCTTATTTTTTAATATACATAGTTGGTTAACGAATTATTTTCGAAATAAATATTTATCCAGGATAGTTATTCGAAAATCATTTTAAATTCACCGATAGCTGCATAGATCGATGAATCAGCTGATGAAACTTTCTCTTCATTCTATTCACATCTCGCGTTTCTCATTTTGAGTCAAATAGAAATTAAATATATAACAATGGAAATTCTATCGTCGTTTATTTTCTCAGGAACAAGGGACGTAAAGTTCGAGTAAAATAAAGAGAAAAAGCCGTAATTCATAAATTTTTACCGCAAAATTCAATTGTTTATGAATTGAAAAATAAGCTGTAAATCTTTTTGTGTGAGGTGATGGGCGTGATAGGTCTAGAATAATCACTCGTATCGTTAACAATAACAATTTATTAGTTTATGTTCGTGATATACACTCGTGCGTAGAACACGCGATACAATTATCGGTTCGCGGTTGCAAGTTCGAGCTCGGTGGGATACGTTTCGCGGTGCGATTCACGTCGGAACGATTGTACCAGATGTCGAGAAGTTCGGATTCGCTATTACGGCCAACTACCAACGGTCACTTCGGAATGGCGTCTCTCGCTCGTCTCGCGGCTCACGACAGAATTGAATGAATTTGTGTCGCGATGATGCTCCTTAGGAAAACTGTGCTTGGGTGTGTCTAAGGATACGAAATCATCGGATTCGTTGAGAAAAGCGTTAGTTCAGAGGGTGAGGGAAATGGACGTCGCTGTCAATTGGCTAAATCGTGAGTTGGTGGTTGGAAAGAGATGGCAACTGCCCTTGAGAGAAAGTTGCTAGCGAGGAGCGTCGTACGTGAGGAAAAGCAGATTTCCGTAGTGGGTGGTATGTGTAGGGACTATTGAGACAAAGGCTATCTGTTCCTTTAGAGAATCTTAGCTGCATGGATCCTAAGATTTATTGCGGGTCCTTAGGCTCGCTGTAAATATTCGGAGAGAGTGTATCGACATCTGGCAATCATCTGTTCGCAAGGTAGAGTCCTTGTGTAGCGAGGCACGGGACAGAAACCGTTGGGAAGTTTGCTGTCGAGTGCCGCTACAGTACCCCCTTACCAGTGACAACGTTTATCTTTTTTTCTTACATCTCGCAGGTAGTTATGACCTATTATCTTATCGCAGACCCGCCTGAAAGCGATCAGGAAAGCGAACTCTCCTGCCCGCGCGCGTGGTGTGATGAACTCCTGAGTCATCTTCGCTTTGCTGTGCCTGCTCGGCGTTTTGCGTAGTTGTGGTTTTGCGCGGTATAAACGTAACGAGGGTTTCTGCGCTGGTTTCTCGTTGCTGTTGTTCAATGTCGTCGGATACAATAAAAGCGGGTTTCAAACGATCTATGGAGACTATTACGTTTTTATTGTTTATTTTGACGGTGAAGGTCTTTGTTCCACGCTGTATAACCTGGTAAGGTCCGTCGTAAGGCGGTTGTAACGGGCCACCGCTCGCGTCGTGGCGTACGAATACGTATGGTGATGTTTCGAGCTCGCGGAACACGAAAGTTTTCTTGTCGCCGTGTCGCGTAATCGAACGAGGCCTGATTTTCTCAATTCGCTCCTTTAAACGGTTCGCGAATTCCGAGTTGGGCTGTTGCTTTGTCGGTGCGAAAAATTCTGTCGGCAATCGTATGCCGGTGCCGTAAACCATTTCAGCGGCCGTCGCGTTCAGGTCCTCCTTGATAGCGGTTCTTATGCCAAGTAAAACAATTGGTAGGATTTCTACCCAGTTGCTCGTATTGTGACATTTTATTGCTGCCTTTAATTGCCGATGTAAACGCTCTACCATCCCGTTGGACGCGGGGTGATAGGCTGTCGTGCGTAGATGCTTAATGCCGAGCAACCGGCACAGTTCGTTAAATAAGTTTGATTCGAATTGGCGTCCTTGGTCGGTTGTTATTTTTGCAGGCACGCCAAAACGAGCTATCCATGTAGAAAGGAGGGCCGAGGCAACGGTTGTCGCTTCCATGTCGGCGATGGGGATGGCTTCAGGCCAACGCGAGAAACGGTCTATGCACGTTAGACAATATCGGTAGCCTTGCGAATATTGCATCGCGATAATGTCTATGTGTACGTGCTCGAACCGGCCTGCTGTTGTTTCGAACGTTCCGACGGGTGAGGATACGTGCCTGGTGACTTTGCATCGTTGACACGGGATACATTGTCGTGCCCAAGTCCGGCAATCTTTGTTTACGGACGGCCAAATGAAACGCGACGTCACCAACTTTTGCGTGGCACGTATCCCTGGGTGGGAAAGTCCGTGGAGCGAATTGAATACGTCGCGCCGCAAAGATTTCGGTACGTACGGTCTTACAATGTCGGCTGATACGTCGCAGTATATTTCTGCGTCGTAACCGGGAAAGCGTATCTTCTTTAACCGTAACGCGGTTGTACCGGAGTTGACGATATCGCTTAGTTCGTTGTCGTTTTCTTGCGCGGCGGCGAGAGTTTGATGGTCCACGGCCTTCCCTATTGCTTCGATGCGCGACAGAGCGTCGGCTACGTTATTATCTAGCCCCTTTATGTAACGTATATCTGTGCTGAATTGACCGATGTAGTCTAGGTATCGGAATTGTCGCGGCGAACACTTTTCTAACTTTTGTCTGAACGCGTAGGTAAGAGGTTTGTGGTCGGTATATACTACGAAGTTTCTGCCTTCTAAAGCGTGTCGGAAGTGTTTGATTGCGGTGTATATTGCGAGTAGTTCGCGATCGTACGCGCTATATTTTTGCTGCGCGGGGGTCAGAGATTTCGTAGCGAACCCTAGCGGTTGCCATTCGCTATTCGCGTGTTGTTGTAATACCGCTCCCACGGCGTAGTCGGACGCATCTACCGAGAGGCTGATAGGCGCACCTGGTATCGGATGCGCCAGCATCGTGGCATCCGCGAGAGCGCGTTGCGATTCGCGAAAGCTGTTATCCGCCTGTTCCGACCACTCTATGGGCGCGTTGCCCTTTTTCGCGCCTTTTAACAAATCATTGAGCGGCTTGAGTGTTTTTGCGGCCCCCGGTATAAAACGTCGGTAGAAGTTTATCATACCGAGGTACCTACGTAGCTGCTTAGCGTTCGCGGGTTTCGACAATTTTATAATCGCTTCGACGCGTTCGGGCGGCGGTTTAATTCCGTCGGAGTTTACCGAGTATCTGAGGAAAGTAATTTCGTGCACGCCGAATTCGCATTTCGTGGGGTTTATCACGACGCCGTAATTATTGAGGCGGTCGAACAGAATTTTCAAATGTTCGCGATGTTGACTTTCGTCGTCCGATGCTATTAGGAAATCATCGATGTACGCGTAGACGAAATCGAGCCCACGTGTGATTTCGTCGACGAATCGCTGACATGTTTGCGCGGCGTTCCGAAGCCCAAACATCATGTTTGTTGCTTCGAAGAGGCCGAACGGTGTTGCTATCGCGGTTTTTTCGATGTCCTCGGGCGCGATCGGAATTTGATGGTACGCGCGGACGAGATCGATCTTTGAGAAGATTCGCTTACCAAACAGATAATGCGCGAAGTCTTCGATATGCGGCGGTGAGTACCTGTCGGGTACGGTGCGGGCGTTCAACGCGCGGTAGTCGCCGCATGGTCGCAGGTTTCCGTCCTTTTTCGGCACTACGTGCAGAGGTGATGCCCACGGGCTTTTCGATGGTCGCATCACACCCTGCTCGATCATGAGCTCGAATTCCTCCTTTACCTGTTTAAGTCGATCAGGTGCGAGACGGCGGGGTTTGTTGTAGACCGGCGGGCCAGGCGTGGTTTTGATGTGGTGTACCACGCCGTGTCGAGTCTTCTCTTTTCCAAAAATCGGTGGGCGGGTGAGGTCCGGGAATTCTGCCAGGAGTTGGTGATATGGTGATTCGCCGATAATGGTCTTAACGGACACTTCGTCTGTCGTGTCGGTGTATCCCCTCGATGACATTCGAGTTGCCGTGTCGGTGAGGCTTTTGTTTCGCGCGTCCACGAGCAACCCGTAATGGCTTAGGAAGTCCATGCCGATGATGGGGGTTTGCACGTCGGCTACCGTAAAGTTCCATCTGAATGCTCTGCGTAGGGACAGGTTTAGCTCCATCGCTAAAGTGCCGTACGTTGCGATGCGCGTCCCATTGGCAGCGAATAGTTCATACGGTGTTTTCTTTACGTCCGTGGATAGCCTGCTTCGGGGATAAACGCTGATATCAGCACCGCTGTCAACTAAGAATGAAGTCTTCGTTCTCTGGTCCAGAACAAAGATGCGGCGAGATCCTAAGCCGTTGTCGTTCGCCGCTTTTACGGACGGCTGGTGTCGTTTCCCGACTTCCACTTACAAGGGGCGTTACATTTCCTGGCGCGATCGCCAAACCTCGCATGATAGAAGCACATTCCGTCCTGGCGCGGGTTATCTCGCGAACGCGAACGGCGGCGGGGTCGGGTGAGAGAATTCGAGCGTCTTCGTGGTCGACGATGCCCGTCGATTCTCATAGCCTTCATTCCGTCTAGCGCCATATTTTGACCTGTTAAATGATACACTATAAATGTCGCCCACTTTTCCTCATCATCTTGTTACAAGTATCGTGTTAAAGATGTAGTCCTCAAAGTGTTTTTTTAATAGTCTACAATCCCAGATGAAAGGAGAACTATCGTATTACGTTCTCTTAGAGCAATTGAAAAATAACTCTCATACTTGCGATCGAAACATTCAATCTGCTAGTTTCAGACCCGTTAATGGCACCAGTACCATGCCCTCGACATTCGGAATATGGTAGGGTGAAATTGAATTACGGTTTTGGAATTTCTCGATCGCAAAGAGAAATGATCGTGATAGAAGGAGTATACCTTGTGTCAGACTCTATCAGTTGAAGTAAATTTACGGAAAACAGAATGCCACGGAAATGTGTCAAGTTTGACATAATCCAATCACATAGATTATTAGAAATATTATAATTATTAAAAATGTAACTCCCTCCGATAATGCACTAGTAAAATCATCTTGTTCCGGTATGCAAGCGATACACAATTTTATAAACTATACTATTATTATTATACTATTCTTTGCATAAGTAAAATACACAAAATTTGGCAAATATCGACAGGCATTTAGAAATCGCCCTACTACTATAGCTCGCACACGGAATTAAAAGGATTGTCATTGCATTCATAGTTGCAGTAGTATTTGCAATAATTGATATTAATGACGTTATGCGAATATTATCCGCCTTGTCGCTGAAAGTGATTATTCGAAATTGCTTCGGACTGAAATGCCGTGAATTCGTTGCGACAGAGAGTAACAGGTGTCATGTTGTAAATACAACGCAGCGGGACGCGACTAAATGTAATTTTATAATAACGACAATCCTGGTCGTACTCGCGACGAGCGAAATGGCGATTGCGATGCGCAGATTTAACGTTGTAAAAATACGTCTGTCATATACATATTCTATGGTGTGCCACGATCAACGGACTGAAACCGATTGCCGATGAAGTATGGCCGAAAAATGGACGATGTATGTATAACTACGTTTCAACGATCTATTCTAATGGGCCACGCAAATTCATTCACGTTCAAATTCGACCAGTCGTGCGAAAAACGCGATTTTATTCTTTTATTCTTAAAGGCGATAATCTGGTTTCATGTATAGAATCAGTACACAATAAAAGCAGCTGATATTACGATATTGATTTATCGTTTTCACGAGTGTTGGATTCTCTGTACCTGTTATAGGAAATTTGCCCAGTTTGATATTATACACGGATATACGATACAGAAAAATTAATAAACTAACTCGATAGTATTTCAGTCTTATGTGTATTGAATGATAAATTTGTTTTTTAGCCGATCTGGAACGAATACCTGAATCACGCTCTAAAACCAATTATATTCATACTAACATACTCCACTGTAATTCTGTTTTAGAATAGTAAAAACTTAGGTCGAATATGAGAGATGTGCTTATTTTGGAGGTTCTCTGTGTACAAACATTAGAACACTTTCCAGAAACTAATGGACAAATACCTTAGAACGAGCTAGCTTATTTCTTAGAACGAGCTAATCCGAGTGATAACAACGGTATTAAAATATATCGATTAATTTCAGGTATATTCTACGAGTTAAATAATGACGTTGATTCCAGCTCATACAATTGTTACGTTTCTGTTTTTATTCATTTTAACAAGACAATGGACAATGCGTTGGAATAAATATTTTTATATTTAATACGAAGGGAAGACATTTCTAACGAAAAAAGATGTATAATTTCAAATAGGATAATCGTATCGACGCAACGTGTATGTATAATGGTAATAACTATATTAAGATAAACCACAAATGAAATATCTTCAAGAGTGTTCTTACGCACCAGCGTATGGGAACATTTTAATCAATAAGATACATATGTATGTAGAAACCAATACCTATATAGAAGCTCCAATACATTCATAGCGTTCTGTACTGCAGATGATATTGCAATGGAAACCGAATGGTGGCCCATTAATTTCGGGATAACCAGAAATTGGTATTCGGAAAGTCCAAGCTATGGTTTAGGTTCCATTAATTATTTACTAGTCGGAACTTGTGAGTTTGAAGCGTGCTCTTTTAGAAAAAAGTTCCTGATGTATTGTCGATGTCGTGTTTACGGATGAACTAGCATTAAGTATCGATAGATGAACATACTATTTCCACGTTTGCAATGCGGAGATATTCCACAGCTTGTGTAACTTTAATTAATGTCTCAGCTTCGATTAAACTTTAAAGCGTTCTGAATGGAATATTCACGCAAGTTCGCAAATGTTGTGTCGAATTATAATGATTTGTAGAACCACGCACAGTGTCGCGAGACGTCGTCCTAACGAAGAAGATGAACGATACATCGCCGCGTCGAAGGAAATGGGGGACTGTTAAGAGGTAACCATTACAGGGAAGATCCGATCCGAAATTCACTTTACGTATATTTATCGACCATATTCTCTGTTATATTCTTTTATGAGCTATGGGATCGTTTAACTTCTCCCTAACGATCGTCTCTGTGTCACAGAAATTGCATCGATGGATCGTTTCCTTGGTGTGTAAAAGCTGAAAATTTTCTGATATGAAAGAGATATTCTCAATGCACGTTCGTAATACGTTGGTAATAAGCTCGTAGATAAAATACTACGATGCATTCAAGCTATTTGAGGCGAGTAAATGCACGATACACTATAGAAACATAATGGCGCTGGTTTCGTAGTTTTTCAAGGCAGGCTGTTTTCTTTGGTCTATAATTTATGGAATGTTCGCGCGGAGCTTCACAAAGCGGGACTCTAAGGCAGAGTTCGCGTGGCTAAAGGGTTTTCTAAAATGTAAATACCGCTTCCTGGAAGTAGACGAACATGCGAAACCACTTAGTACACGAGGTAATCTTTTGGGTATAAATTATTAATCCTTAAATGCATAGTGTCATCATTTGATAATACAACTTTTTTCTTAACATAGCAAACATATGCGAGGCATTGTGAACAGAGATAGACTAAAATATATTTCTTCTGAATGTAAGTTTATGAATAAAATTATTATACTACGCATAGTTCGATCCAAGTAACATAAAAATACTGTCAAATTAGTTTATTTCATTTGTACGTTTGATCATCCTATTGTCTTCGTCTCTTGTTACAGTCAAATGTTTTAAAAATTGTGTTATGCAATCAACGAGATAAATAACTGACTATATCTTCGCGATAATCGACCTGCAATTTGCTTATACCTTTCAGACACGTTATAGCCATCTTTGATAACAAAGTACTTTCCCAAGTAAAAAATTAAAAAAAATAAATGGCGTGAATTCGATAATTTTTCTATGATTTTGTGGTTTGATTATATCTAAGGAGAAGAATCAGGGTTTGACAAATCTATTGCGACCATTTCTCTAACTCTTTAGCTACAGAAGTGTTCCACTTCGCATTCTTCCTTCTGGTAACGCGAAAACTCATCACGACGGATATCTTGAGGTACGAAGTTAATGAGAAACTTTATCCACTTTGTGACAATCTCCAGAATATAACTTTTTCAATTAGGTACAGAATTTGAACTTTCAAATCGAAATTTCCGTTCATTAGTTCGTGTGCAAATGAACCGAACGGAAAGGGACAAGTGCCGTGCTGATGTTGAAGTTCAGCGTCCTACGAAAGTAATTCGTGAAAGTTGCGAACTGCCGAAGAAGTCGAAAAAGTTCTTAAAGGTTCGTGGATAATCTTAATTTAGTTCTAAAGCAGAAAAAACATTTGGATGCGATTAAAATTTCCGCGTGAATATAAAGGGTGATCGTTAGGAATTGATTTCTGCACGATGTCATAACGAAATTGAGAGAACATATAGAACCAAACCGAGCAAATACACCATTGAAATTGGCAAGCACCTGTCGCGTCGATATCGCGACACGCTTTTATAGGCTTTACCCTTTCATTAGCTTCCCAAATTGCAATATTCGCGAGATTGGAATCAAATTAGTGTAGTATCGGGAAAAAGGGATAGGATTAGGATAATTTAGATTTGTAAAATTCTCCTAATACTATTTATTAAGATAAATGAAAATAACAGAGATTAATTGGACAGAGAACGATAAATGTTCAACTTGAACTAAAACACAAAAGTCTTATTCCGCTCAAATCACTCTCGCAACTCTATAACTCTAACAACTCGATCTCTCTACAACGCTAGCAACTCTACAACTCTCGTCTTCGGCATCTGCATTCGCACGCTCTCGCTTCTCAACTCATACTGTA
This sequence comes from Bombus affinis, assembly GCF_024516045.1. Lineage (NCBI taxonomy): Eukaryota > Metazoa > Arthropoda > Insecta > Hymenoptera > Apidae > Bombus > Bombus affinis. The sequence continues at coordinate 74,758 of NW_026108879.1, read as the reverse complement.
CGCCTTTTGCATTCGTTCTCGCTAGCGTCTCAACTAACTCTACCCTTAGCGTCTCTTTGTCTTTTCTCGTCCCATCGAACACGTGTCCCGAAACCCCGTGGCCAGGGTCACGCAGACTCTTTCCACAAAACTGTCCACTCGAAAGGACAGACGACACATTGATGTACTCGACGGCGCCACGGTTCTCGCCACTTTGTATACGGTTCGGCCGATATCTTGGGCCTTTTGCCCACGATACTACATTAGAATTATATCTTCGACGATTATTAGAACGAGCGAAAATTTCTACGGATAGTGATCACAGAATTTGTCAATCAGCTGATAAACGTATTGAGCTAACATGATTTGCAACGGAAACCTTCCGTTTCCATATCAATTTCAAATCTATTTGGCTATGATCGCGCATCCCTCGATTGCCGCATTTTTATGGAAAACTCTGCTTCTCAAATGTACACAGGCGGGTCGAACGATGAACGGACTGTTCCATTATTCTTTCTAATAAAAAATTATTATTTTACTTTTGGAATGGACCATCGAATTCATTTATGAATAAAATTTGTGACCATGATTCTTTGTACACTTTAGAAAATTGTATGTTGACTTCCAACGTATTAAGTAGCACTCAAGTTTTGTTAATAGAATGTTCTCCTCTCGTGTCGTATTCTGGAGGGTGGTTTCATCCCTTGAACTCCAGTTATCGCGACTAACAAGAATGTGCAATTATAAATGTGACTGTTTTTCAAGCCCACAAAGTGCACCCTCGAGTTTCATCCAAGTTTTGTTATTGGGATCGAATGCAAATTTCGAATCTGTCAGATTTTTCTCTGTAAATCAGCTAAAATATCCGAAGCTATTCTCTCTAGTAACTTGTAATAACTAACCCTTACTCGAATCTCTGCCCTGGGCAATGTTCACTCCATCGATCAGCAACTTCAGTTACCGCTCATCCTCACTAAAATCTTTCCATGGCTCAATGCCTCGTGGGTGCACTTCCAGCTCCAACTGTTTTCTTGGACAGTGTCCACTAGCTACATCGATGGCGGAGAATAATCTGTCTCTCTAATCAGTCTCTCTGTAGACGCTGCCGTGTAAACTTGCAATTATTTCCTTGACAAATCACCTTCTGTGGACGACGTCCATTTCCTGGTTATTTAGTGGTTACTTTCACCAAAATTGTCGACCACTTGATCACTGCGAAACTTTCCGGGGGATTCTTAGTAGTTTCACCTACTTTCACAGACAGTGTCTATCCAAGATTGGTAAAATAAACAGACTATCGGGACCTTCTTTGGAAAGTAGAACGATTTTCGCTATCAGAGATGCAGATTCTATCAAGCAAAAGGGAGACACTCCGGAGAAAAGAAATTGACGCTAAAACATGTTCTAATAAACAAGTTCTAATAAAATATCAAAAAAAAAAAAAATAACAAACAAAGCAATAAAAAACAAAACTGACACGAAATTCGAAGAATAAGAATAGATCAAGAATATCACCGAATAAAATACGAAAAAAAAGGTAGAAGAAAAGCCTGGATGAGAGCACTAAACTGAAGTTTTACTGATAAAGAAACAGGAACACCAAAGAGAGTAGTTCAATCAATAAAAAATAGCCTAACGATGCCAAAGATCAGTAATAAAAAAAGGTATACGAAGGGAGAGACGGAATTGCAGCACGTCTGTACTACCATTCGCGGTATGATAGCCCTGATATAGCGAAAACTTTTTACCTTGTTTTCGATTTAATCAAATTTTCAATCCCACTGAAAACTTTTAATTTCAGTTCATCCCTTAACTCGCACTACTTCGAGATTTTCTCGTTGATGGCTGTATACAGTCAAAGGCGGGGAAAAGCTAACCATTGGCAAAGGTTTATTTTTCGACAGAAAATATCTCGTTGAGACTATTCTTTTTAATCATTGCAACGCCGAGATTTCCAACGTCATTTTCTGGTAATAAATCCAGCTGATATCAACTACTGGAAGCACCGACGTGCACTAACACGTTCGTGATATTCATTTCAAAATAACGCGCGTGTGTTTTATTTTCCCTGAGCATATCATACTTTTTCATAACATCGTCGAACATTCGTCTGTTTACCGACGGAAGCAGGAAAACGAGGAAAAAATACGTAGACGAAAAGAAAAAATCTGTTTTAATAACGAACTATGAATACCTACGCAAAATTTTACGAACATGACATCATGAACGACCTATATCTTTATTTGTTGTTGAATAAAAATTAACGCTGCTGTAAACACGGTTATCATGAGATCTACAACTTCACGATCTTATTAAATATACTTCTTTTACGATATAATCGCAAAAACATTTACCGGGATTATGTATTATAATGAATATTGTGTAAATAAGGAAATTGAAATGTATCGAACAGAAATTAAAGATATTGAAATATAAGAGTCATGTACCGTAATGAATATTTTATTAAAATACGTTCAAATGTATCAAACAGAAATTAAAAATGCCGGAGGATAAGAATTATTTATTACGAGTATTTCATTTTACAAAATTGAAGCGTTTCAAACAATAATTAAATATGGGTGGAGAAGAAACATTTATAAGAGTTAGGTTTGGGTTAGATTTCTCTTACTTATCTCCCTGTCTGTCTGTCTCTCCCTCTCTTTTTCTTGGGTTTATCTTAGGGGTGCTTTAATTTGTCAATACAGAACCTTCCTTCTACATCTATCTTCTTCCCAATTAGCAATTTCATATTTCAGGTAAATAATTTCACGTCCGCGAAAGAATAGAGTTACTAAACTAACGAATTACATTACTGTCTCGGCAAAGGCGTTAAATTCTGTCGATTCATCGTCTACGAGGTACAAGCGGCTGAATGACAGCTACTTTATCGAGGGAATTGCGTTATAATGTTGTCGGCGACCGGCAAAGAGCTTTAATCCATTGATTGTCATTCGAGTAACTGAATTCGGAAACAAGCTCGTGGTAATTAAAAAGAATGTATCGCTAATGTATTTAAGATTTGATAAAAAAGAAATTTCATTTATCCTCGCCGATAAGGATAAAGGTAAATATCAAAAAGGGAACGCGTTTCAGACGACAAACTCGATTTTGATCGACTGGTCATTGAAACTTCCTGTCACGTTCTTGTTACTAGAGTTGACGTTTCGCCGTTTTAGTGCTTTCGTCCTATTATTTTATGTTACTAATTAGATCTTCTGGAAATGGCAATTATTGATATGAAAAGCGACCAGTTGACCGTCGTATTTGATTTTCTCATTAACGAGGTATTTATCGATCATGTAACAAATATCTCTTAGCCATATCGCTTTGACACAGCTGCTGATCTGTCCTTTGCACCGTGTGTAGGATTTAGTGCAATTAGCATAGTGCTTTATACGTCTCTATATAGGATCGATTTGCATTTCGTGGTACGATACCACCAGAAACGCATGTTTCGTACGTACAATTATTTTTAATTATTTTTATCAACGACAGGAAACAATCTACACATTTTGAAATTTCGTTGAAACCACAATGAAACACATTTACACCGATTGTATCGGTGAAATGTTAAAAGAATTTGTAAATGTACGTAGAAGTTTGAAAATATTTATTGCAAGCATACGCTTCATAAACATGCTCGAAGTATACGATTAGTTATCGAATCATGATAATAGTGTTTCATTACATCTCATTACCTCATTAATTAATTATTCAACAAGTTTCGTATAACATACGATAAAAGACTTTCTCCCCTATCTACGAAGAGAATTTCTCGATGAGCCTCTACTACGTAATGCTCGTTCTTTTGGATGGCGCGACTGTTCCACAGAAAAATTATACGGTTCCGTTGGAAACCGACGAAAGCAGCTGACGCGCCAGGCAGAGAGCAGAGGGAATGAAATATCACGGAGATGAACCTTGATTCTTCTGCTTAGTGGAAAGGTTATCGATCGAGAGCAGGATCAGAGGTCTTCGTCTCACGATTAATTACTCCACGAAAATATGTCAAAAGGAAAGGCGGGTCTTTAGAAGTTGGTCAAAAGTCAGGGCAATCGTATAGAAAGTATTGAATTATTATTTCCTTTGAAACGTATGTAAAAATATGTAGAGATAAAATGTTATGATAAAAATCTTATTAATTTTACTATTAAATTTGTTTTTATTTAATTTCAATATTCGATTTAGATTTTACGGGTGTTTCAGGGCGTATTATTAATTTCACAACTTGTTTAATTTTCTTACGCTAATTAATATCGATTAAATGTCCGTCTTTCTCGCCCTTTCGTAATTGTAATTTTAATCTAGATTCGCGATAAGTTGTTTTCGACGAGGTAAATTCGCGAAATAGTTTTCTTTGAAACTCCATAGTTATCCTCAGTGTTGACCCAATATTAATCTTATTCGCTTCGTGCCACGGTAATTAGCCTTCGCGTCTGGTTGCTCGTTTTGAGGATCGGGACACAGTTTCTCATTTTTAACGGGCACTTTGCGCGGTCAAGTCACGCGCGCCATTTCTTCTAGACGTGACCGATTCTTCACCAGACTTCTACTTCCATCTTTCTGGTGCCATCATGGCCAATGTGTTTCTTATTCTTCTCCAAAGACTTTCCACGTCGTCGTCATGAATTCCACGTTCGATCGATACTCGAGATCTCACGCTATTTTTCTTCCGTGCACCTCTCCAAATATCAGACACCTGACCACCGTTCGAAGAAACATGAACATCTCCATTCTGCGATTTCGATGCGAAATGTCAGTCAGTCAGAGCAATTTCGCTGGCCAGAAACACAAAACCAATTTGTTTAAATTTCCCACATTGTTTATTCGAAAATTAAACCACCTATTGCTTAATGTTCGTATCGGATATCAGTTGCCTGCATTATTCAACCAGTTTAACGTTACAATGCGCTTGTTAGTTCACGTTTGTAACAACTGTGGTCACATTTGCATACGATACGAGATTCCTCCCGGAAACTCTGGTTTTGGATCATTAAAGTTAACTCGATGCATACACAGCAGATAGAATGTTCCTTTGCCTTCAAACGAAATCAGACTTTCAATTCGTTTCATATAACAGTTTGTTGCGATATGAAGCTCTTTGCTTTCGTCGAAACGGAAGTAGATGAGATACGTTCAAGTCAGACACGTACAGTTAATGAAGTTTAATTGAATTACAGTATTGTCGTACATACTTAACACATCTTTGACCGGTCACGAGTTAACTCGTGTTTTCATGGCCAAATTGTGCACCATTACACGCAGATGATTGTTACACTTTTTATCATACGAAAAAGAAATATTAAAAGTTGAAATAAAAATATATAAAATTTATTAAAGTTTATTTATATTGTTTTACTTTCACATCCAATTACGAAACAATAACCGATGACATGAGATAAATTCTCAGTAAAATTTCCGGTCAACAATGTGTTAAATTTTATTTATTATATATCCTTGCAGTGCAATAGATTATTTACCTAATTATTGTAATTACACGTCTACTCTTTTGTGTAAACAAGCCGTATTTTCTAGTCGCTTATTTATTAGATCGATTAATCCCACAAAACAAAAAATAGACAAAACTGATGAAATTATGTAAAATAAGCGTCGATCAAAAAGTGCTTCGGCACTAAAATCTCAACAATTTCAAAAACTCCAGCTAACCATTGCGGCCTAATTCAACGATGTTTCAGCGATACCTATTTCCACTATCTGTTCGTTTATTTCTGTCCGAAATTGTAGTCGGTCGAAGAATATGGAACATTCGATAGAACTCAACTTATGGTCAAGAGCTACCAGGCTACGAACTGGTGCTTTAATTCTCAAATACAAGAAAAGGGATGGAATAATTCATAAGGGGGTTGCCGTTTCCTCAGCGTTTTGTGCGTCCGGAGTTTCCACGCGGAATAGGTCCTTTTCAAGCGGATTATTCCACAAGCTACCAAGCTAATGCAGCTTCCAAGCAGCTCGTACCTTCGTCTAGCAGTTCCTGGTACGCCTGGCCTGTAATCCGCCACTTGGGAAATATTGATCCGCCATCGAACATAAAAGGGACAAAAAGAAAAACGTGGAGAGAAGATCACAGATTTTCCTGCGGCGCGACGAAGAGATCCAAGTTGTCTTCCGCTAGACTCAACCAACCAATTTCTGCTGGCTCGACGAACGCGATTAAGGAAAATTAATTATCTCTGGTCGACCATATGAAACATTTGTTTATCCTCGTCGAGTTAAGCTTTCGTGGACTTTGATAATTAATTAGCGACATCCTCGAAGACATTACAGTCGATTAATCGGGATAATTGAGTAACCCGGCTTTCCTCGTATCATTATCTACCATTTTGGAATCCTTTCTATTCCACACAACTGGTATCTGCCTCAGCTCTACTTCAATTTCCTTGCTCTCGTCTCGACTTATCGTCCCGAATTTCCGTCTACGCTTGCCAATTTCCGTGTGTCTTCTGATTCAAGATGATCTTACGATCCTTTGCTTCGTATTAATTAAATTGGCCACGATAAGCGGGACAGCGTACGTGATATAAAGTTTTCATAAGTATTTTGACATTTTCAATAGGAAACTTGTATGTCCATATTGTACGCGCTACATGAAACATTTTGAAATTTCATTTCATTAGCACTGTAACATGACATGATTATTTTTCTTCTTTTTTGACAATTTGGAAGGATTAATTTAATAGACCAAGTGTAAAAAGATTTCGAAGAAATTGCAATTAGTCGAAAGAAGAAGAAAATAGCAAAGATCTTTCGATGTCTGTTACTTGATTCCATTGATCAACCAATTTCGATAAAATGTTCAACATATCTGTAACTGAACAACGTTATCCTCCTACGTACATGAACTATGAACTTTCGCGCATTTAGAGGAAATTTAAAAATGCAAAATTGCGCAAAATATACATACATATATATGTAAACTCCCTAGAGTTCATGTAGGATAGGGATTCTTTTCGTTTTACGGGTAGCACGACAGGCTGTGTTTCATGGACAGAACGATCTTCCTTTGTTTTACGGACGGCCATTTGAAGAAACACGTTCTTCCCAAACGAACGGACAGAGAGTTACATTAGAGACAGATAAGGTTACAGAATAGTTATTTAAGATTTTAAAGACTGAAGGAGAAATATTGGTAGCTAAGGACGTTGAAAATCGATTCTCGATTTTCAGGTAAACATTGTATCAAAGACTTGTTATTTCCCGTGTAGATAATTATCGTTATTTATTGTTATAGACGCATATTAATTGTTTATTTTTGTATTTTTAATTACTTCATAATAAAAAATCTCGATTTTCAGACTTCAGAATCGATCCCTGAATTATCCAATTATTGAACCTTATAAATCGACTTTCCCTACGCCATGTTGCTGAAAGTTAACCTACGCGTCGTCATGAACGAGAACGCAAAACAGTAGAAGATAGAGAAGATGTAGAATCTATCAGAAGACCAGAAGACGAAATATGCTGTATTTTCCCCCCGGAATATCAAGAAGAAAAGTACCATCAACAATTATTCAGTTTACCAATAGTGAAGAAGGTCGCAAACAGTCTAACCAAGGTAGGCCAATGTAGAAATATTAAACTCACAATAGATGACGAGACAGCAACATTGTATATCAATACGGATTCAAGCTTCGCATTCCGAGACATTGTCTTAGAGGAAGCAGAAATAACTCGCACAAGAAAAACAAAGACGGAAATTGACATGGTAAAACTTCTAGAGACTCTCCGAAAATGAGATAAGAGGGAAATAGAGGAAATAAACTTCAATATAGAACAATTTGAAGGAACTCGAAAAGCCACAGACTGGATATCGGAGCATGAAGAGGAATGCAAAAGATACAAAATAAAAGGTAATGAGGAAAAAGTCAAAGGTTTAAGAAAGTATCTAGGAAAAACAGCAGAAAGAAAGCAGTACCAAAGGAATCTGCTGAAAGCTGAAGGACACAACTGGGAAGATTGGAGGAAGCATTTCTCAAAACTTTTAATCCTTTGAGTGCTGTGGGCCCATATAGGTGTCTGGTGAAAGCTATCAGTAAGGACTAAGGATATATATACTCGTTTTCTGTAAGTGACTGGCATGGACTAACGACACATGTATGGGTTTCTCAATTGTTCCAAACACCTACGTAGAAGTAATACTACTACATTTGTGTGAAATAAATATAAATGCATTCCTTACGGCATTAAACAAATGCCAATAGTGTCTCCTTATTGTTGAAGTGATCACCACTTGTAAGAAAACTCTACATATGGTTTTGTTAGTTTTCTCAAGCACTGAGATTTTCACATACAATTAAATTATTAACTTGTGTTCTATTTACTAAATTTAGTTTTCTAGTTTATTACCCAAATTCTAGTTAATTGTAAATTTCAATGTTTATAATAAATAATTAAAAATAATTAAAAAATTTCTTCAGTCATTTAATATCGCGCAAAAGAATTGCTATAACTTATAACGATTTGTGCTTTGAATAGTCAATCAACAGAGTTCAATCTACCGAAAAATTATTTCGTCCATAGCGATCGTCAGCGCTAGATACGCGCTGTAAGTACGGACGGCATAGGCCGCGAGTATTCAGCACTCAAAGGTTAAGAGTAAAGGTTGGTCGGTAATACGATATGCTTACAATTTTATATACCTTTCAGGTTCGTTCATAGAATATACAATAGAGAAAGAACGACTAATATTGGAAGTAAAAGAAGTAAAAAGAAGAATGCCTGAAGATGTGAGGGTGCACCTGATTGTCATTGGATTACCTATCGAAATCCAAGATAAAATCGAAAGAGAAAGTATACAGTCAACAAATAACCTAATGGGAATTTTGGGACAATATGAAGATTGGAGAAACTGATTCCATAAAAATTATCCGTGCAGATCGATACCCAGTAATGACATCCAAAGAAATTCGAGTATGCGAGAAAGAAGAACATTAAATTAAATTTCACCTCGACAGACTGTCCATCCTCCAATGGACTAAACGAGAGGGTAAATCAGACATTAGTAAACAGGATCAGATGTAAGATCAATTCGAAAAAAAAGAGAAACTGGACAAAAATCGCAGAAGAAAGCGCAGAAGAGTACAATAACACCAGACACAGTATAACGGGATTTGCCCCAAATCATTTACTGTATGGAAAAATGATTGAAATCGTCCCTAAGGGAATAATGGAGAATAAGATAAACCTAAAAAGAGACAGAGGAGAAGCATTCAAAAACTCAACAAGAAATTTCGAACTCAACAAACAAAAATACGATAAAAAAAGAAGAGAACACGAATTTAAAATTGGTGATATAGTCTTCACCCACAACGGAAACAAAATGAATAGAAATAAGCTGGAAGAAATTAGGAAAGGACCTCTCAAAATTCTAAGAAGGATTTCAAACTTCATATATGAAGTGGATAACGGTAATCGGAGATCTGATGGGAATTTCTTCCACTCAAGTAAGCTGATCCCTTATAGAGAAGATAATTAACGATGTAATTATCAACACGAGGAGGGGAGATGTAAACTCCCTAGAGTTCATGTAGGATAGAGATTCTTTCTGTTTTAGGGGTAGCACGACAGGCTGTGTTTCACGGATAGAACGATCTTCCTTTGTTTTACGGACGACCATTTGAAGAAGCACGTTTTTCCCAAACGGACGGACAGAGAGTTACATTAGAGACAGGCAAGGTTACAGAATAGTTATTTAAGATTTTAAAGACTGAAGATTTAAGATTTAAAGATTGAAGAAGAAATATCGGTAGCTGAGGACGTTGAAAATCGATTCTCGATTTTCAGGTAAACATTCTACCAAAGACTTGTTATTTCCCGTGTTGATAATTATCGTTATTTATTGTTATAGACGCATATTAATTGTTGTTTATTTTTGTATTTTTAATTATTTCATAATAAAAAAAACTCGATTTTCAGACTTCAGAATCGATCCCGGAACTATCCAATTATTGAACGTTATATATATAATAATATAAAAAATAGTTAAAATATTCAAAGTACTATGATTTCTCTAATACTTGTTAGGTAAAACAATTTTCTACCGAGGTTCTTCTCTCTTAATTGCATTCTCGAAAATATGAATTTATATAAAAATCCGTAGTCTAGTCTAACTGATATAATATGTGTTGTTTAAATTTTACTACAGGCCCAGATAAAAAAGACGTAAAAAGTGACCTTTACTTCCTATTTCGAAATTCCAACCGTATTGCTATTTCTTCAAATTATCTTTACACGTCATCCAGTAATCTAATCTTTCTAACTTCCCCAAAAAGATGAAGTCGCTTGGCTGGATTTTAATAAAGTTATTATGTTTCAAGGAACGTGTGCTGATATTTGATCGTCATCAAGGAAGCCGTGCTTTGCTGTAATATTAATGAATCAGCGTATATTTATACTTGGGTAGATATTAAATGAAGATAATATATAGGATAAAGTGGAAGATAATATTTCAACAGATATCACAGAAATATAGTAGAAATATAGTACGATGATTATGATAATATGGACATGATACAATGGCTGAATGGATTTAATATGATTCTTTTAATTAATCGTGACGCTAGGTTTATCTCTGCATCGAATAATCAATTGGAACGTGGATATAAGGGTAAGAAAATTAAAATGGTGCGAGACAAGCGGTATGTAACTTTATAAAATTAAATCTGCTAAGGAAAATGTGCAATTTAACAGATAAAATAATTTATAATACACGCAACATGTTTATAAAATTTTTTTTATGAGACGTATTCAGATACAATACTTTCGTAAGCCCCTGTTTATTTGACAAGGTCTACAGCGTATTCACCGTTCTACTCTTTTCGCTAGATGCTGAGGGTACTCGATAATCGAGTGACTTTCGTGACTTCGAGTGATTTCACTCAACGTCCAACGAACAGCTCGAAGCCGAATACCAGGAATAGTAAGAAAGTATTTACCAATCATTTTAAAATCCTGGATAAATCACGTACATTTGTTAAAGATAAACAAAAGAACAGAATTAAATATTCCAGAGCTACAAGAGGCTCCGCCCTTTTTTTTCTTAACAAGCTCTTTACTATTCGTCATGAGAATTTAACAGCAACAATTTGTGTCTCGCGTGACTTACAAAATTTTAATAATAAGATCCAACTGTATAAGAGAGCTCTGGAATAATTTATTTCGGGTTTATTTGCATCTTATTTAAAGGGACAAAGTCCAAAGAGGGACTGATACTCTCTTTTTTTCCAGTTTCTTCTACACAGAAAGGAGGAGCAAGCTTACCCTTCGTACAATAAATAGAAGGAGCTACATACGTTTTTAATCGCGAAGATCGCGGTAAACTTACGAAATTTGGAAACGTCAAGGGTATCGTAAGGTTTCTGTGAATCCTTTTTATGGATTCCCGTGAGTCTCGATTTACTGCCGCTTTTCGTATTTCTTGTGCGTATTAAAGGACCTTGCACGACGCAATCTCAGCGGAAAATCTTAGCAATAAAACGTCCAGCTGTTAACCACAACTGGCATTGAAAAATTTGGAAATGTCGTAAAAGTCCAGATTGTCGAAGTAACACGTGCACGTTGTTCAAGTAACATCGTAAAAAACAATTTAGAGGAGACAATTATTATAATAGAATTTCTCGAATAATTAGTATGACGTGTGCCATGTGAATAAATAGTCGTGTTTGATGTGGTATTATTAGTTTCCCATCAAATTTAACTGTTCTTTTGGCAATCTACGTAAGAGATTCAAAGCAAACAAATCCATCGACTGTAAGTATTTATTAAACATTTCTAAACTCAAAATAAAAGAGAGAGAGAGAGAGAGAGAGAGAAAGAGAGAGACAGTAATGACTCGCCACTTTTTATTTTGCTAATCTAAAATAAATTTATTCAGCAGTTTACCAAGGCCCACCTTTACCTAGTTTGATGCAAATGAGAAACGGTAAGTGTTAGCAACACCATTTCCAAAAAACTTGAGGTACTATGTCAAACTTAGTTGACACGAGAAGCAACCACTGTACGCTTGATATAATCTTCCTGCTTGATTTCCCTTTACCTTTGATTTTCTCCTACCTCTGGAAACTACTTTGGTATTTAATATTAACACAGTTCTTTAGATGGAACAACTAGCTCTCTCGATAAACTTAAATATAAATAGAGAACTTTGTTACGAATTTAATTTTAGAACAATTCAAAGTGATTAAAATTCGCGTTATGGAATTATTCCTTTCATAAATAAGCGAGTGGCTGCCGATTCAGATAAATTGAAAAATTAGTTGCGAAGAAGTAGAAAATGTTTTTTTATTCCCGTAGTTTTCTTACGCCAGGCGAATTAAAATTAACAGAGTTTTCTTATCATGCAGATTTCTGCATGTTCATCTAATAAACTGGAAATTTGCCGCAAGCGGCAAGCCACGCCGATTCGCCGAAACTCTTATCGAACAAAATAACTAGAAACTTCTTCCCTCGCTCTACTTTCCATACATGCGCTAGTTTCTCTATACATATTCGTTTTTCCATTTTTGTTGCAAACGCTTCTTCGCTTCGATGATCATAGGTTGATAAATCAAAGGCTTTATTCGAGCTTATTCCAGTCGAATTTTTTCCTTAGTTTTAATCAAAATTCCCTTCCATCCGTATTAATTTTGTCACGTATAAGCAGCTGAGTTTAATTTCGCTCTTCGTGCACGAACTACAATTCGTGAAATACAATTTATATGACCATCAACTCGACGGTTCACATTTACACGAATTTTTTCGACCGTATTTTAAATGCCATGAAATATCGGACCTAGTCAGAATATAATTTCTATCAAATTATTCGCGTACATTGCAATATTATTCGCTGTATTTCTTTGCACACTATACGTAGTATCGGGTAAAATACGATGGTTCATGAAAGTGTTCGGAGAATTATCAAACCACTTGTACGTGTGTCGTATAAAACATTTCGAAACTTTATTAGCATTGTAATGAGACTGTAATATTTGCAAAATTTTAAATGAATATGAAATCTACTCGCAATCGTTTTGAGGGGTAGTTTCATGCATATGAATTTTCTGTTTGAAGAAACAAAGGATGATGTCTAATATAACGAAAAACGACTGTTCAAATACGTCGGTGCCTTTTATGAAGCTCGTAATCCCTTGCTCGTAAACATTTTCAGATTTCTGTCAAATTTTCCCAATATAATCGCCAGTCTTTCTTTTGATATAGGGTTAATCAAGTTTTAACATGTTTCGCGCAACACACATACTATATTGAGGAAACTCGTTAATGGATAATTTACAGAAGAATATTGTCTCGAAAGCGCGATGCAAAGAAAAGACAGTGGTTCGACGATAATTCAATAGGAATTACTCGTGAAAATGGATGCACGTTGCAAATGACCACGTTGTTAATTTAAAACGACGTTAACAGCATCGTGATCACACATTGTCGGACCCAAGGCATTAATGTTTAAAATTAGAAAACTACTTGCAAGTCTGGCTATATATTCGCGTGTTAGAACACTCTGGCCGAGCAAAAAATGTTTGCCTATGAATTATTCGCCACTTCTTCTGCTGCACGTATTTGCGTACATATATGTTGCGCTCTATTTTTTTACCCCGCACGACAAAATCTTTTTCGTATGGTTCATGAAAAATCACACTACTTTTGAACTTATAATTGGCAGATTTCTCGGTCAAGTTGATCCACAAACACATATTTCTTAAAGATACGTATACAACAATTAAATGTAAACGGAGATTTGTTTCATCTTCAGAACACCATAAATCATCTTAATCTCAAAATTATCATAAATATTGGAAAGAATACTCTACTTTGGTTATACCACATATTTTTCAATATTTGTCTGCATTTTTGTATCTTTAAAATTTTCACAAGTTCGATGATTCGTCATAAACGAAATATTTAATTGTCAGATCCTTTTGTATCCTTCGATTATCAAATTATTTTCTATATTCCGCACTACTTTTTATTTTATATATTAATTATCGTCAAATCTAAAAGTCTATCTAAAAATCTATTGTCGAGAATTATCTCGTAGTTTTTATTTCGGACCGATTTTCCGTTAAAAATTATTAAAGTAACTCCTCTGTAAGCTGCAAATGTGCCTGCAATTATTTCTAATGATATTAGAATTTTACGAACGATTTCGTGTTTGGTTATCTTGTAAAATAGAGTCGAACGGACTTAACTCGATGTGTCCTGTTTATCGGTAACTCGATTCGCCAAAGACTTCGTAAATTTTTTTTTTTTTTTATTTATTTATTGAAATTCACAATTTGTCCAATTTGGACATTTGGTGGAATTTTTTAACGGTTAAATTAGCATGTTGGTGGCTACCCCCAGCGGGGTACCATCCTCGTGTTTGTTAGGTTATGTCCTTTATAAGGTCTGCTGGGTGCTTCCTTTTTAGTCTTCTGTCCATATTTATGATTTTGTATGTTTCCGCAGCTAGCCGGTTTGGGTGTGTTGCTATTCTTGATTTATATTTCTCGAAATATCTGCTAATTTCTTCCTTGACCGTTGGCATTCCCAGGTCCCTTCGTATATCTTCGTTTCTGACGTACCAAGGTCCGTTTACTATTGTTCTGAGGATTTTAGCCTGTATTACCTCTATTTTGTTTATATGGCTCATTGCTGCCGTCCTCCATAATGGTATTCCGTACGTCCAGATTGGTTTTATGATCGTTTTATATATTTTTAATTTATTTTCTGTGCTTAGTTTAGATTTTCGGCTTGTTAGCAAATGCATTTGTCTCCTTGTTTTCTGTATTTTTTCTACTATTGATTTGATGTGTAGTTTCCAGGTGAGTTGTTGATCTAAGTGGAGTCCTAGGTATTTGACATGCTTTGTTTGCGTTATATGCGTGCCGTTCAATAGGATGTTTGGTGGTATCTTTTTTCGTAGCGTGAATGTAATATGGTTGCATTTATTGGGGTTTGCTTTTATTTGTTTTTCTTGTAGCCAATTTTCTATTTTCGAGCTATCGCGGTGAGACGCGGTCGTTAGAATACGCGTCAACGGGAGTCGTAAATTCCCGTTACGATTAGGATAATCGACACCACGAATAGTTCGATCCCCTGATTTCGATTAGGATAATAGGGGTGATTCAGTTAGTATAACACTGTGGTTCATAGAATTAAAGTATATATATTTCCAACACTTTACACAATCACACAAAGTAGTAACACCGTTGGTTAAGATACAGATAATGAAGAGAAGGATTATTCTTAGATGAGATAACGATAGGAGTTTTAGACCGTGTAGACACTTTGAGAGTGGTAGGAAACTCTGAGAGATATAGGCACCGTGAGAGCCGAAGAAATACTCTGATGTTCGTTCTGATGTGATTACGGAAGAAAGCTCGGTATGGGTGTGTCCTTTAAGCGAAGAACGCGGATTCGTTGCTTACATTTTTAGTTAGGAAGGTGAGAACAAGGATCTGCGCTACCCATTGGTTAAGACGTTAACGCTTGAAGACGGGAGATGTAAACATCCAATCGGCATGACTCATGGAAAAATCCAGACATTTCTATTCTATAAATGCCTGGTTTTCCCTATCATAAAATTACCAGTTTTTCCCGTTATAAATACCAGCTTTCTCCGTAATCTTTAAACACTCTCAATAAACCTAATGACTTGTTTAAGTACCACAGATAAACCCACAGGATTCAAGATTCCTGCAAGCTAATGAGACTTGGTTTATAGTGGGCCTTAGGTTTATTGAGGGTTTCTCTAACGGCGCTTGGGCCGTTACGGTCAGACAATAGAAGACGTCGCGCGGACCTCTTTACGCGACGTAACAAATTTTCTACTTTTATGATATGTTCATGTAGTATTTTGACTGCCGTTTCTGGGTTAGTATGCCTGACTAGTATAGCTGTGTCGTCCGCGAATGTCAATACTGTACTGTTCGTAGTTGTTGGTATGTTCGCCGTGTATATTGTGTATAGTATTGGGCCTAGAACGCTTCCTTGTGGTACCCCGGCCTTGATGTCTTTAACTTGAGAATATGTGTCCTTGATTTTTATTACGAAGGTTCTGCTGCTTAGGTAGGATTTTATTAATTGGTGTATTTGCTCCGGGAATTGTTTCCTAATTGTTTGTAGTAGACTTTCATGGTTAATTTTATCGAATGCTTTCTCTATGTCTATAAAGAGGGCTGTGCAGTATTCCTTGTTTTCTAGTGCTACTATTATTTCGTTTATAAGCCTGTGCATTTGCTCTATCGTGGAGTGTTTGTTTCTGAAACCAAATTGGTGATCCGGTATTAGTTTTTTTGTCTCTATTATTGTTTCTATCCGGCAATATGTTATTTTTTCCAGTATTTTGGAAAATACTGGAAGCAGTGATATTGGTCTGTAAGATGCAGTTTGGTGTGGGTCTTTGCCTGGTTTGTGTAACATTTTGATCTGTGCTAATTTGCATGGTTTGGGGAAGTGTTGAATTCTTAGAATTGCATTGAATATTATTGTCATTAGTTTTATTGTTTTTGGCGGAAGGTTTTTCAAGATTTTGCCATTGATTAGGTCGATTCCTGGTGCTTTGTTGTTTTTTGTTTTATCAGTTATGTTTTTAATTTCTTGTGCTGATGTTTTAGGTATGGTGTATTCCTTGTCGGTTGTGGTAATAGTGGTTTGTGGATCCTCCTCCGTATGACTTTTGAGGTTGCTGTTGTTGATAATGTGTGGTGTGAATGTGTTGCAGAGGTGGTTGGAGAATTCTTCAGCTTGTTCTTCGTTGCTCCTTGCCCATGTGTTATCTGCTTTTCTGATTGCCGGGACGGGTATTATTGGGTTCCTTATTTTTTTCGTGGCTTTCCATAGTGAATAGTTGGTGTTCTCGTGTGTGGAGAGTGTCCCTATGAACTTTGCGAATTCGTTATCGTTGTGCTCCTTTATTTTGTTTTTTATTTCCTTTGCAAGTTTGTTTAAGTGTTTTTTGTTTTCTCGGGTTCTGTATTTTTGCCATTTTGCTTTTGCTTTTCTTTTTTCTTTGATTTTGTCGAGTATTTCTTGCGGGATTGTTATTGTTTGTCTGCTGGTTGTTTCGGGTGTAGTTGTTGTCCTTGCTGCTTCTTGAATAGTTGCTGTCAATGTTGCTACTGCCTGTTCTATGTGTTCAGGAGTTTTCAACGGGATATTGCAGTTTATTTTGCTTTCTATTATTTCTTTGAAAGTTTGCCATTTGGTGGTTTTATTGCATAGTGTTTCTGGTTTGCTATAGTGTATTGGTTTGTTTCTGTATTCAATTATTATGGGTGTATGATCGGAGCTGAGCTCGAGGTTGGGTGTTATTTTTAGTTTATTTGTGTTTAGTCCCCTTGTAACTGCAAAGTCCAGAAGATCTGGTTTTTTGTTCAGGTCAGTCGGCCAATGTGTCGGTGTTCCTGTGGATAATATATTGAGGTTATTATTTCTAATGTATTTTTCCAGTGTTCTGCCTCGAGGTGTAATGTTTCTTGACCCCCAGAGCGTGTGCTTTGAGTTGTAGTCTCCCGCTCCGATGTACTTGTCCCCTAGGTCCTGGAAGTATTCTTCCCACATTTGTGTTGTTATTTTGTGTCGCGGAGGCACATATACTGCTGACAACTGGAAGTAGTTGCTGCTAGTTTGAACTGTAACAGTGGTTGCTTGTAAATATTCTTTGTTAACTTGGCTGTGTAGATAATGTTTGATATCGTTTCTGACTATCACTGCTGTCCCTCCGTGAGCTTTTCCTGAGGGGTGTTTGTATCATATATGGTGTAGTATGGTATTTTCAAGTAGCTTTTTGTAGTGAAGTGTGTTTCTGAGACAAGTAGTATGTCTATATTGTTATTGTATATGAATGTTTTAATTTCGAGGGCCCGTTGTTGTAGGCCGTTTGAGTTCCAGGCTGCTATTTTTAGAGTGTCCGTTTTTATTTTTTGCTTAGCACGTTTGTAATTAGTTGTAGCATGACTGTGATTTGTTGGGTTTTCTGTCTGAGTACTGCGTTTTGTTCGCTTATCATTCTGGTTAGCATTTCGGTGTTCTTTATGGATTGTTTGAGCAGTTCATTGATTTCTGCAGTGTCATTGTTACTATTGCTGTGGTATTGGTTGTGTGTATGTGTTGATTGGCTGGCTACTTGAGCATAGCTTAGACCACCAATGGTGTTGGTGCTGATAGGTTTGGTGTTTGTTGCTTGCTCTGTATTTGGTATTATTTCAGGTTTTGTGCTGTCCTGTTGGGCTTGTGTGTTAGTGATTGTCCTGCTTCGTAGGGGCGGGAACAGTTTACGTTGTAATTGTTTTCTTACTTCACATCCTTTATAGCTGGCTGGGTGATTTCCGTTACAGTTGTAGCATTTAACTTTTTCTATTTTTCCAGAATATGGGCAGTGTATAGTTAAGTGGTTTTTTGCGCACTTGACGCAAGCTGGGCTTCTGTTGCAATAATTTTTAGTGTGTCCGTATTGTTGACACCGCATGCATTGAGGTATATCTTTTTTGTGTCGCGGTTCCACTGTTACTATTGTGTTTAGTATTTGTTTGATATCATATATTTCCTTGTTGTTGTTTCTGGGTTCCAGTTCTATTAAGAATAGTGGTAATGGTTGCTTTGTGTCGAATCTTGTTATATTGTTTATTGTTCTTGTTTGATGACCAATTTTTGCTAACTCATCGTTTAGTTTATGTATGTTCGTTTTAGGATGCAATCCTCTTATGACAATTTTATAGCTCCTTTCAGTTTTTAGCTGATACGTGTGGTAAATAGCATTTTTTTCTTTTAATGCTTTTATAACTTTCCTAAATGTTTCTGGGGTGTTTGTTTGAATTTTTACTTGTTCCAGTTTTGTTTGCTTTATTGTGTAGTTGTTTTTCTCGTCTAGATTATTTAGTAGATCGATGAGCGGGTCTATTATTTGGGCCTCAACAAAAATTGGTGGTGGTTTTGTAATATGATTTGTTTGGATTGTGGTTTTATTTATGGGGTCAGCGTCTGTTTCTTCTGTTAGTGAGCTGAAGGAGTTGCTTAGTGGTAATTCTTGCAGCCATCGCTGCTTTTCTGTAGCTGGGTTTCCTACGGCACTCATGTCTGGAGTTGTTTTGCGTTTTTTGCTAGCCTTCGCTAGCTTCCAGCTTTCGTCCTGATAGTATCTTTCATAATCTGGATTGCTCTCTTCCTGTCCCCGCTGCTCTTTTGTTTCTTCTGTCTCCATGTTAATTTGTTTGTTTTTTTATATAATATGTTTCTCCTTTTGTTGCTATGTTTATAATTGGTATCTGCATTGCTATTTTATTTCCTCCTCACTATCACTTTGCAGCACTATTACTTTGAAGCACTTTTTCCCTGTTCACTTATACCTGGGGAGGACGACCGTCTAGACACGTCCGTCCTCCTCGGCTGCCCGAGCAGGAGTGATGAGGAAAAGTGGGCGATATTTATAGTGTATCATTCAACGGGTCAAAATATTCATACACAAAAAGATTTACAGCTTATTTTTCAATTCATAAACAATTCAATTTTGCGGTAAAAATTTATGAATTACGGCTTTTTCTCTTTATTTTACTCGAACTTTACGTCCCTTGTTCCTGAGAAAATAAACGACGATAGAATTTCCATTGTTATATACTTAATTTCTATTTAACTCAAAATGAGAAACGCGAGATGTGAATAGAATGAAGAGAAAGTTTCATCAGCTGATTCATCGATCTATGCAGCTATCGGTGAATTTAAAATGATTTTCGGATAACTATCCTGGATAAATATTTATTTCGAAAATAATTCGTGTAACCAACTATCTATATTAAAAAATAAGCCTCGAATAATATTTTTCTATATAAGCGTTTTTTCATTATCTTCACGTTTGACGCGTAATATATAAAATCCTATAAATATCGTCCACAGCTTTAACACCCTGTATATCCTTTTATACCATGGCCAGGGTTGCTTTACGTTTCACTGACTGTTTGAAAACTAAGTTGGACTCTTTTAACGCATGGCACGAAACTCGTCACACGTTGTATTCGCTTCAAACTCGTTCACGAAGTTCAGGCGTAAATCTAGTCTGATTCATGGGACATGGAACATCGCGCTGAAGCTGCAGAGATCTTCGTAAAATTCTACAAATAGGGAATCGAAAGGAATATATTACCAGTCACGAAATCACGAAAGCGTGATGAAATCGTTGGAAATGTTTGTGAAATAACGAGGTTTCAGCGCTTCTGCGACGTGGATAAATTAAACTCAGATGGTGCAATTTCTTTCGAACGCAGTCGATTTCGTTCCATTTTTCTTATTTATCAACTCCGTGAAATATCACTTCGACACCACGTTTAACTTCGCCGGTAACGAAGCAAGACAATACGTAGTTTCACAGACGGGAGAATCGTTATGGGGAGCCATAAAGTTTCGAAGAATACGATCGTGCAAGATACGCGACTCAGCTCGTGAAATTTACACATACGTTCATCGATGGTATCGTTACTACGTATAAAACACTGTTTCCTAAGAAGATAAGAAATTCCTTTGGAAATCAAACGATGTAGAACGAGATTTCATTAATTCGTGTGTATCTGCGTTTTACTTCATTAGAAGAGCTAGAACTCCTTTTCAAGTATCGTTAAAGCGATATCGTTAGTATTCGATTAGTATCAGGACATCTATTACACATTCAATTCACGCGGAAATTAAACTGACCAACTCTATCAACTTTCATTGTTCGACTTCTGAAAAATTTTTTCGATAACAGTCGTCTATATTGGTACGAAACTGAAAAAACTTTTAGAAATTGGAATTACGTATTCAGCTTGCCTTCAGAATTATTTGTTCTTTTGAATGCTGCTACTTTACATTATAAACCCTTACATTATGATAGTCAATCTGGAATTATCTTTCCAGCTGTAAATTTTTATATTGAACCATTTCATTTTACCATTAGGTAGTTGAGGACTGATGCTATACATGTCAACAATAGTAACCTTTTTCCATGGAAAATTGACTTTCTAAACAATTTGTAGCTTCTATTATAGTAGCTTCTATTCTAATTACTTTTGTATTGATTTCTCGTCAGAATATGAAGTTTCGAAATAGCATCGACGAGCATTTTCGAGTCGAACAGTTCTCAACAGCGTCACGCAGGCTGATTCTTTACCACACTTGTCTCAACAGAATTTTTTACATGAAAACTCTGTTCTTTACTAGATGTCTATAATATCTGACAAAAAATCTTTTTTTTTTAATTTAGAAAAAGGGACTAGACAAAAACAATAAATAATTATAATATTTGAACTGAACCAGGAAGTAGGGAAAATACTAAGGGATATTTGGTAAACAGACTTTTATTCACATCGAATTCCCTGATATTAAGTTTCTGGAAAACTGCATATTATATGTATTTTTAAAATGTTTGTCCCGAATCCTCATTCAAACGCCGCACTGTAGAACCTGAGAACGTGGCCTGCAAACGTGCAAACGTAGCCCGCAAGCGTGCGAACGCGGCCAGCAAATTCTGATTTTTGTCCTAAATTCTCATCTAAATGCCGTACCGTGCAGCGTTCGAAGTTCTCGCTGTCGTTGAGTTTATATCAATTTAAAATGGTAGAAAGGTCATATAGCAAAGCGATCGATCTGATTAGTTTTTATTGTGCCGCGATTCGTTATCGAACATCCAGATATGGACGCGTGGGTTTTGCATGGGACAAAAGGAACGGCGTATCGGAAAATGAAAAATGACACTATAGCGCAAGGCTTATTTCTGTCCATTTCCAACTAAAATATTTTGAAGGATAAATATAGAAGAGACTTATTTAAAGACCTGGGAAGATAAAAAGGAATAAGAAAACAGGATGGAAAGCGGAGTTAAAAGACAATTACACGAATATAATTCCAGTATATTGCATTCTTGAATCGTTTCACCAGCACCAATGTTTTCTTCTCCTTTAAAGGGTTTTCTAAGATGTTGGCGTTTTCAGATCAGGAAGATACAACGTCGCAATTTGCAATTCTAACGTGCAATCTTCAACGTATATTATACTTCGTTAATGAGCATTTTCGCTTACGTTCGTGTCTTATCTTTGCAATCGCGTACAACGTTTACCCGTTTGCGCTAACTATAGTTTCCCCTAATCTTCATGCTTGATCCCCAAGAACTCTTGTATCTCGTGTATACGCTGAGAGAAAATTTCATAGTTACGTCCCCTTTGTGCCTATCCAGCTTTCAGCTGATTGCAAAAGAGCTCGAAATTGGAAACGTCTGAAAATTTTGGCACGCAGCGTGAATTTCCTTGTAGCAATTAACAAATTTTACTGAAACGCGCCGCGTGGTAAACCACGAAAAAATTACGTTCAAAATGTCCTCGTGCTAATTTATCGTTGAGTATTATACCCTTTGGAACATTTGGAAATTTCGCTAGTAATGAGACTCGATTATCGTGATTAGATTGGTAAAACTTGGAACAGGCTAGAAGGTATCTATTGCAATTAACAATTACCTTAAACAGGTATTAATATTCAATAGCTAAAATTATTCTTTGCAATATAGTATTTACAGTTGCAATTTTGCATTATATTAATGAACTACAATATTGTTAGTATTATAAAACCGTGTTTACCATTAATTATATATTTAAGGTATACTTGTTTCAACATACAACGCTATTACTACTGTAGATTAACTATTCAACGAGCGAGGAAATAACTCGAAAGTTCAAACAAATTTGTGCTTTACAAAAGCATATATATGATCGAAATTTAAAAAGCAGACGTTGGAAAAATATTTTACATAAGGTGGTACACGGATATATATCCATCTGACGCGGGTGGCTCAACTACATTAATTCGAAAACAGGATGCTGAAGCGATGGAACCGTGATATTGCAACTTCGTCTGTAACTTGCTGGAAATAACAAACAGACGATGCAAAAGTGAATACACAAGATGTTCGTTCGCTTGAAAAAAGTATCGTGGAAAATATGCAGACGCCAAAGTATTTGAACGTGCCGTCAGATTGTCTTACATGAAGTTATTTTCGTTTTCATTACTCTCTTGTCGTGTTTAAATAGAGGAAAACACGGACCACGAACAAACAAGCCATATATTTTATATACTAATGGAATTTATAGGGATGCATAAATGTTATTTATAGAAATATTTTTCATGGAAAAAAAAACTAATATTGTAGTATCGGAAAAAGGATAGGATTAGAATAATTTAGATTTGTAAAATTCTCCTAATACTATTTATTAAGATAAATGAAAATAACAGAGATTAATTGGACAGAGAACGATAAATGTTCAACTTGAACTAAAACACAAAAGTCTTATTCCGCTCAAATCACTCTCGCAACTCTATAACTCTAACAACTCGATCTCTCTACAACGCTAGCAGCTCTACAACTCTCGTCTTCGGCATCTGCACTCGCACGCTCTCGCTTCTCAACTCATACTGTACGCCTTTTGCATTCGTTCTCGCCGGCGGCTCAACTAACACTCCCTTTAGCATCTCTTTGTCTTTTCCCGCCCTATCGCGCACGTGTCCCGAAAACGCCCGTGGCCAGGGTCACGCAGGCCTTTTCCACGAAACTGTTCACTTGAAAGGACCGACGACACATTGATGTACCCGACGATGCCGCGGCTCTCGCGACATTGTTTACGATTCGGCCGATATCTTAGGCCTTTTGTCCACGATACTACAATATTTCAATGAAATGTCGCTTGTTGGGTGTGCGAGCTTCGTTTTCCTCGTCGCTCTACCTGTGTTTTTCTATTTTAAAGAATACACATTGGATTTTTGCGGCATTGTTGGCGAATGATATTAAAACGTCGAGACAAAAATTTAATCAATAACTGAGGGAAATCGCACTCATCTCGTAAAAGGGACCTTTTTTCCCTCACGTGAAAAGAAATCCATCTGGTATCGAATGATACATCTTTTCTCTTTGCTTCTTTTACCTACAGTGGTTCGCCACGCTGCATATATTTGAATATTTATCGTAGACAACTTTTATGCATATATTGTCTGTGTTATATAAAACAGTTTGGAATTTAATTAGAACTATTAATGGGACATTATTATACGTACATAATATAAAAATGTATACATGACATAAAAATTACATGATAATAAAAAATTGCTTGAAAAATACTAAAATACTTAATACAAAAATTAGTATATATTATAAACACTTATTTTAAACACATAATGAATGTTAAAAATAGTCTGACTGAATATTTAGGCTTAACAACATGATGAATTATTTAAATAAATATTGTGATCGCTACGAAATATTAGTGGCACGCGACGATTTAAGTGTATGTCTTGTAGTTTCTATATACATTTACAGATTTCTTTCAAACCTTACCGATATAACTATAATAATTTCATATGAAACACATAATATTCATAAAAGTTTTCTATAAATATTCCAATTTTCCCAATAACTACATAGCCGAAATACAATTTAAATATATTCGTATAGTCTCCTTATCGCTGCAAACTACAAAGCTTCCGATTACAGGGTATTATCACGTGCCATTGGGCAAATAATTTGTTTAAAACGCGCACACAGGTGTCGAGGTAGTTTTCTTGAAATATCAAAAGAAATGGACAATTTCTTTGCCTATCTACCTTCCACGGGAATGTGCAGTCTTTTCGTTTTATTTCCAGTGATAAACACACACGTAAATTCACATTCGTCCACATACCAATTTAGCTAACCTCCATGGGAATACACGAAAAGTAGAACGTTTACAATACATTCAAATGACTGTATAGTTTTACGAGGGAGAAAGGCACGTTTATTGGTATCGTTTCAATTTTTGAACTAGTAGTTGATCGTCGAAATCCTACCGATTCTCCGGCTCGATGAAAAATTGTTATCCAATCATTCGATAGTTAGACGTGGAAGCAGCGTGAGGAAATAACGATGGACAACCGGCGCAATTTGTCGAAGAGCAATCGATCGAATTAAAATAAATAGAAATATCTGATTGATGAAATTCATGTTTAATTTCATTGACAAATAAAATCTTGTCTCTCTATAAAAATGTATACGCGTAACGAATAGAGTTAGCACGCGCGTTCAACGTTTGAAAATGAAAATAAAATACATAACGCATAGTTTGCTTTGTTATTCCGCGGAAAACTAAATAAATTTGTTGGAAAAATGTTGAAGAATTTCAAGTTGTCCTTAACGCGGTAAAAGGGAGTAAATTGCAGTGACTGCGGTTGAATATTCAAGAATGGAAAAGACGTGGATTTATTCTTTTACAGATGGCTATGAATTCGAATGTGACGAGCTTGGTCCAAGAGAGTGGCTACATTCCGTACATCCATCGCCCAGAAACTTACATAGTACCTGGAATATTCTTAATAATCCTGATAGTGGGTGTATTTGGGAACGGAATGATGATGATTGCATTGGGTGCGGATTCGGCTGCAAAGAATACATCCACTATCTACATGTTTTCGTTGGCTCTGGGCGATATTTTGGTAAGAAAGGGCAGGATGTGTATATATTATCTCTAATGTATCATTCAAGACCGACGTTAAAAAAAAGTATCTCTGACGTCGAATAAAATGGAAAAAGATTTCGTGCACGTTTGAGAAACGTTCAGATGGACAAGACGTGTCGAGAGTTTCCTCTCGTAAAATATAAAATGTGTTCAAAATTTCATAGCATAAATTTTGTAACAACATATTTCTGTATGAATAATTAACTGGGTAGAATTAAACTAATCTACTATTATTCTTGCAAGCCACAATCAAAAGATTCATCAGCTTACTAACACGGAAGGGATAAATATTTAATTGTCGATGCAACCCGCTTGAAAGCGGTCAGGAAAACGAACTCTCCTGCCCGAACGCGTGGTGTAATGGGCTCTTGCGTCTCCATCGCTTTGTTGCGCTTGCTCGCTGCTTTGCGGTCGGAAGATTTTTCTAGGTACAAACACGTCGTGGGTTTGTGCACTCCTTTCTAGGTGCTCAATATCTTCCGACACGATGAAGGCGGGTTTTAGATGGTCTACGGAGACTTTCACGCTTTTGTCCTTCACCCGTATGGTAAAGGTTTTCTCCCCACGCTGTATAACCTGATAGGGGCCATCGTACGGTGGTTGCAGTGGGCCTCCGATTGCATCGTGACGTACGAAAACGTACGGCGACGTTTCTAAATCGCGGAACATGAACGTTTTCTTTTCGCCGTGTTGTGAAATCGGCAGAGGTCTAATCTTGCTCATTCGCTCTCGCAGACGGTTTGCGAATTCCGCATTGGCCGGTTGTTTTGCTGGTACAAAAATTGCGCTGGCAATCGTATACCCGTACCATAAATCATTTCGGCTGCCGTTGCGCTCAGGTCTTCCTTGATAGCGGTTCTAATGCCTAGAAGAACTATGGGAAGGCTTTCGACCCAGTTGCTCGAATTGTGGCATTTGATTGCGGCTTTAAGCCGCCGGTGGAAGTGCTCTACCATCCCGTTGGACGCGGGGTGATAGGCTGTGGTACGCAAATGCTTAATGTCGAGCATCCGGCATAGTTCTTTGAAAAGATTGGATTCGAATTGGCGTCCTTGATCTGTTGTTATTTTTGCTGGGACGCCAAACCGCGCTATCCATGTGGAAAGAAGAGCCGAGGTAACGGTCGTTGCTTCCATATCTGGTATAGGAATCGCTTCGGGCCAACGTGAAAAACGATCGATACATGTTAGACAATATCGGCAGCCTTGTGAGTATTGCATGACGATAATGTCTAAATGTATATGCTTGAATCGTCCTGCGAGCTCCCCGAATGTTCCGGTCGGCGTTGATACGTGTCTCGTTATTTTACATTGTTGACACGGGATGCATTGCCGTGTCCATGTTTGGCAATCTTTGTTTAGCGCAGGCCAAACAAAACGCGATTTTACGAGTTTTTGTGTCGCGCGTATCCCTTTGATCTGACTATGATCACGGCAAAAACGACGGATTTGGATTAACGATCGGAACCGCCTAAGGTTGTCGGATCTATAATAAGCTCGTCTTTGGGTAAACACGATTTCTTGTGTAGCGGATTTACTGGGCTAAAAATGTGAAATACACATTTTCTTTTTGTTTAAGCATGATCGTTCGAACACTATAATCGAGAAAATATTTATTTATATATTGCCGGGATACAAATGACATGGGGTCCTAGCAACATTTTCCGCTTGACGGGAAATCGAAATGTAAAGAGGATCCCGACGAAGGAAGGAAAGATTTTTCTCATCTATATTCGGAATATCTATATTCATGGATAGTTAGTTTTCACCATTCCAGCTTTGTCGCAATTTATTTTCAACTTATTGGACATTCATTTTGATTTATTATATATATTTATACGCGGAATACAATGGGTAGCAGATGGCTTTTTCAAGATGTATGAATCATAACCACAAGAAGTACAATTAAATATTTATCCATTCCGTGTTAGTAAGCTGATGAATCTTTTGATTGTGGCTTGCAAGAATAATAGTAGATTAGTTTAATTCTACCCAGTTAATTATTCATACAGAAATATGTTGTTACAAAATTTATGCTATGAAATTTTGAACACATTTTATATTTTACGAGAGGAAACTCTCGACACGTCTTGTCCATCTGAACGTTTCTCAAACGTGCACGAAATCTTTTTCCATTTTATTCGACGTCAGAGATACTTTTTTTTAACGTCGGTCTTGAATGATACATTAGAGATAATATATACACATCCTGCCCTTTCTTACCAAAATATCGCCCAGAGCCAACGAAAACATGTAGATAGTGGATGTATTCTTTGCAGCCGAATCCGCACCCAATGCAATCATCATCATTCCGTTCCCAAATACACCCACTATCAGGATTATTAAGAATATTCCAGGTACTATGTAAGTTTCTGGGCGATGGATGTACGGAATGTAGCCACTCTCTTGGACCAAGCTCGTCACATTCGAATTCATAGCCATCTGTAAAAGAATAAATCCACGTCTTTTCCATTCTTGAATATTCAACCGCAGTCACTGCAATTTACTCCCTTTTACCGCGTTAAGGACAACTTGAAATTCTTCAACATTTTTCCAACAAATTTATTTAGTTTTCCGCGGAATAACAAAGCAAACTATGCGTTATGTATTTTATTTTCATTTTCAAACGTTGAACGCGCGTGCTAACTCTATTCGTTACGCGTATACATTTTTATAGAGAGACAAGATTTTATTTGTCAATGAAATTAAACATGAATTTCATCAATCAGATATTTCTATTTATTTTAATTCGATCGATTGCTCTTCGACAAATTGCGCCGGTTGTCCATCGTTATTTCCTCACGCTGCTTCCACGTCTAACTATCGAATGATTGGATAACAATTTCTCATAATGGTTTTAGCCCAGTAAATCCGCTACACAAGAAATCGCGTTTACCCAAAGACGAGCTTATTATAGATCCGACAACCTTAGGCGGTTCCGATCGTTAATCCAAATCCGTCGTTTTTGCCGTGATCATAGGCCCTCGAGTCAGCTACCCGAAAAGCCAACAATTGTAAACAAGGTCGAGAGCTCAGCGCCTGTTGGGATGTTTCGAGAACATCTTCGAAATTCAAATCCCAACGCCTTTCGTCAACTCCGACGCATATAAATATAGCGAACAGGGTAGCGACGCATTCTTAGTTATCGAGAGACACGAGCAGCAGCAATTAAGCGATACTTCTTGGCGCCGAACTATTAGTGACCGCGAACCGAGACAACAAGTGTATTGTATCTAATAAACTACGTAGTTAGGTATACTCTGGTGTTTGTGAAAACTAATCACTACCTTATCACCTCACGTCTATCGTTCGAACACTCATACACACTGGAAAAATACAATATTCGTTATTTCCTTGTTAACAATGATATCAGGTCCGTTTTATAGTCAAACTTTATATAACGCTACGATATAGTATCTTTCAATTGTACTTTACAGTAATAAAAATCCTAATATCGTCCAAATCTCAAGGCTTACAATCGTTGTGCTAGGAACTAGGCAAACGAAAATACATAAATCTAAAATTCTATCACCTATAAATAGTACAATACTAAAAAAACTGTCTTTCGTGTGTTCGTTGTATATATTATATCAATATTTTGAAATAGAATTTAATACGAAAGACATGTTTCGCATTCCTACAATTTAAAAGATTGCCTATCTTTCTGAATTTTACGATGTACAATTAAAATATTTCTTGCGATAGTCATCTGCGACATATTAGAGTTAATGTAACATTTGACTTGTATGTGATTATTAAAATTAAACTGCTTAAACATAACGTATAGAGGGCTCCAGCAGCAGGATACTAAATTATTGCCAATGGGAACAGAATCAACGAGGAAAAACACGACAATCGGAGTACACCCCGCGAAGGTAACGGAACTCGACGATAAACAAGTCAAAGTTGAAACGACCTAAGTTTCTCGGGATTCATGAGAAAATGAAAATTTCAGAAATAAATTTCCAGTATCGATAACGATTATTTGATTTTACATGTCGTTTCTTTCACGCGATCTATCCAATCCATTTATCGAAAAATATATTCTGAATTGACTCCGATATCATCATCTTCCGTCTCATCGAATCTGTATTTCTTAAAGATACCTTAAAGCGATCTACTTATACATAAAATATACATAAAACTTATACATAAATTATATACTAAAAATATATTCAATCCATACTTGCATGATATTTCAAATCTTCATCCCCTGCCTGAATTCAAAAGCAAAAATATTCCAAGAAGACATCACTGCTGAAAGCTCCAGGGGTTACAAACAAACAGACATCGAATTTTCGACGTGATCGTGGATCTCCGAGCGGTTTCTCAGTGTTGTTGTACGAGAGTGGGTCCGCTGCCAAGATTTCGCCAAGGATCCGGTATGTCGAAATGTGCTGGGACTGTGAGCAGAGCATCGTTCGCGGTTCTGTCCGCGCTACAATTATTCGGCTTCACGCGAGTCGTGTTTACGCACTCGATGGGTAACTTGAAGAAGTCCGCCTTGTAATTGTAACCCTGGCTGCTGACTCGGATGATGGTATGCAGTGGCACCAAAGCGTAAGGCACCTCTTCCGGTTTTTTATCTGTGAAAAAGCCAATGATGCAGCGCAGAATAGCTTGATGAGACACGACCAAGATGTTGTTGGATCTCTGTAATTCAGCAATAACCGGTTCCACGCGGTGCATGGCGTCGATGTAGCTTTCTCCCCATGGATAACGATAGCGCAGCTTATCTTGATCGCGCCATGCAAATTCCTACGCAAAAGCATTGATTTAGAGATGTAGAAGGTATATACGCTATCTATGTACTATATACTAAAGTATATAGACTTTTGCCTAAGTCATAGAATGGTTCGTACATCGAGGTCCCCAAAGCATTAAAACCTAGCTTATGCAAAGTCAGGGAACAATGGCTAATTTTAAACATAAACTTTAATAAAGCAGACCTGCGATATAATATTCAAATCATGGTATGATTTAAGTTTCGTTATAATACACGGTTAATAAGTACACATCAACTTCGTATTGTAATTATAATATTCATTTATCCATGTTCTAATACTTCGCCCAAATTAATCAGACTGATTGAGTTCGATCTAGCAACGTGAAACATTGTGATTATCGTCTATGTGCTATGTACTTGACTGGGAATATTTCTTTGAACTTCAACGCTCATTCTCATTAGTCAAGCAAATATTTCGTGGATGTAAGTGGATAAATTTGCATACAACTGAATTTTAATCAGTTACAGACTGTTAACGTAGACGTTAAGTCACTCGATACTTTTCCCCAGTGGCCAAGTATTCAATGCTTGAGTCATCCGTGAAGATTTATGTTATTATTCATTTTCCAAGATACGATTGAAAGTTGTTCGCTTAGAGAATTAAATTGACAAACCTAGTAGATAATAAATATTCCATATCTAGGATCCCAAACTTATTGAAATACAAATTATAACTACATTAACTAATCGATCACTGGGAAAATTTTGATCAAATACTAATCTTAAATGTGTCAATTATAGTACAATGTTTCTAACATAATACTGATACGATTAGATTAATTCAAAAAGCTTATATCCTATATACCCTAAAAGCTTATACCGTTATACCCTATAACCTACAATGATAACTGTTACAGCTATCTACCATTTACTACACAAATAAATTAAAGCTCTTAGAGCTAGGGACTGATAAATTCAACCGATTGAAGGCTCGTTTAAATACAGCCAGAAGATTAGGCAAGTAGTAAGTGAAACCGAATTTACACATTTTTCGATGAATCATCCTTAAAAGTATAAATTATCTTCATTCGCTATTTCACTAATCTACTGGCCGTGTCTGAATAAGCCTTTGGTCAACAACACTTTTTTTTTTTTTTGCGTGGGGAGGGGAAAATGCTATTACGCATGCCCAGTGACCCGCATCACTGGGTTATGTGGGAGTCGGTCGGATGTCGTTGCCATACCCACTAAAAACCCCTCCTCCTTCTTCCTCCGCTTGGGGGGCAGACAACCCCGGTAAAACCTGTCGGCAGTCATCAGGGTTGTCCTTTCGTGCCCCGTAGTATCTACTTCTTCGGGCCGTTACTGCTCATGTCGTCCTCTCAGCCAGTTCAGAATACTGGGCTGGTCTCCTTCTGCGGTTTTTCGTTGTTTCATGTCCTTGCCCTCATTGCTCCGCGTAGTTGTTGTTTCGCTCGTTCTCCTCCTTGCTTCTTCCCAGGCCCTCGCTGTCACCCTCCTGTGACACATGACGGTCTTGCAGAATTGCCTAAATTTATTCCAGCTCTCGTCCTTGGCGGTCACCGTGGCGATCAGATTGCCCACGTCTATCTTCCCGCCCAGAGCGTTCTCCAGCTCGATCCTTCTGTCCGTCCACTTCGGGCACGCGAAGAGGGCGTGCTCTGCATCGTCGTTCGGGTCTCCACAGTCGAGACAGTTGCTGTCGCTGTCCCTGCCAATCCTTTTCCTATAGACACCGAAGCTCCCATGCCCGGTTAGCAGCTGCATGGTGTGGTGATCGATGTCCATCTTCTTTTTGGTAAATAACAGCGCACTCGGTATTAGCTTCTTTGTGATATTTTCTTTTTTGTAGTTGTTCCACTCCTTCTGCCAGTCCTCTTGGGCCTTCTTGCGAATCGCCTCCAGTTCCTCCTTCAGCTTGCAGTCGTCATCCGTGCCACTCCTGGGCCCGTGGATCTTGTTCCTCTCGTAGGTCTCTCCGAGCATCTTTATCTTTATGTAAATCGGGAGATTCCCGGTCAACACGCAAAGTGCCGCGTGGGAGACGGTACGATGTGCCGTCGTTGTTATGCACAGGGCCGTTCGTTGTGCACGTTTCAGCTTTTTCCTGTTCTTATCGGTATTCGCTGCTCTAGCCCACACCGGTGCTCCGTAAGTTACGATGGACTCCCACACATTGTAGTAGAGCCTCCGAGCCAAGCTGGGCGGCCCGTTGATGTTGGGTAGAATTCCCCTAAGTGCTCCTATTAACTTGTCGGCTCTGTTACACGCCATCTCGATATGCGCACCGAACCTCCGACTGGAGTCAATGACGACTCCGAGATACCTGATGCGATCGACCGTTTCGATGTCCGAGGAGCCCAACCTGAGTTTCATCACTCTCGGCACTCGCAAGCTTGTGATGAACATGACCTCCGTCTTTTCTCTCGCCAGGGTGAGCCCGACACTCGTGCACCAGTCGTTGGCGATCCTTAGCATCGTGTTGACCTTGGCGGAGGCCTCTTCGTTCCTCCCGACGGAGCATGTGATGGCCAGATCATCCGCGAAGGCGGTTGCTCTGACCATAGGCATGTTGTCGAGTCTCTCGAGCAACCGGTCGTATACCAAGTTCCACAGGAATGGTCCGAGGATGGATCCCTGCGGGACTCCCGCCGCCACCTCGTGCTCCACCGTGCCGTGCTGGTTGCTCACGATGATCCTCCTTCCGGATAGGTAACTGCCGATTAGCCTTTTGACCTTCCATGGCAGCTTCCTCTTGTCAAATTCCTCGTATATGCTCTTCCAGCTGAGCGAATTGAAGGCATTGCTAATATCTAGGGTGATCATCAGGCATACTACCTTCTTCTGTCTGCAGATGTTGGCAAACTTCATCACCTGCGTGATGGCGTCTACCGTACTCCTCTTCTTTCTGAAGCCATATTGCCTCCGATGGAACGGGTCCATTCCGATGCATCTCTCGATGATCTTCTTAAAGCATTTTTCCCAGATCTTGCTCATGGTTGGGAGTATGCTTATCGGCCGGTACGCGTTAGGGAGACTGGGATCCTTACCCGGTTTCCTTAGCAGTATTACTCTGGCCGTCTTCCAGCAGACTGGGATCCTTCCTGTTTCAGTGATGCCGTTGAACGCCCTTGTCACGAGTTCGCTCCTGCGACTCGCTACCAGCTTCGCGATCTCGCCCGGCACGCCATCGACTCCTGCAGCCTTCTTGGTGTTCATTCTTCCGGCGGCATCGACGACATCGCCTTTTCCGATGGCGACGCTGAGGCTAATATCTCCTTCTTCTTCGGTCTCTGCCTTTTCGCGGCCCTCATAATGGGGGGGTCCGTGTCCCAAGGTGAATAGCCTCTGTAAGACTGCCTTCACCATGTCGATCGGCATGTCGTTGGTTGGTCCCTTGCTTTTACATATCTTCATGACCGTGCGATAGGGTTTGCCCCAAGGGTCGCTCTCCAGTATCTTGCAGTATTCTGCCCAGGCTGTTTTTTTGCTGCGGGCGATCTCCTTTTTTAATTGCCTTCGGATCTCCTTGTAGGCGTTGACGAGGGGCTCGGTGTTGCCGGCGTTCTTCTTCCTTTCTCTCGTCACCCTCCTGAGCGCTTTGTGCGCCTGCGCTCTCAGTTCCGCGATCATCGGGTTCCACCAGTAGTTCGCGTACTTGCGGGTCGCCGCCCTGTTCGACTTCCTTAGCATCCCTTCGCACGTACCTTCGATGCTCTTTTGCAGGGGCTCGGCCCCATCCTCTCCGATAGCCGCGTTGAGTGTCGTCGAATCTGCTCAGGAACTCCTCCGGCGATATGTCCTTGGTCACGTACCTGTAGAACTTCGATACGGTTCGGGTCTTCCTCGCCTTAAACCTGTGGAGCACGTACAGATGGTCCGAGGCCGAGTATTTGTCCAAGACCGCGCTTCCGGCGTGTATCTCGCTGACCTTATTGGATACGCTTATTATGTCAGGGAAGCTCGTCTTCCCGTTCATGAAGAAGGTATACTTTTCCTTGAGCCTCAGTGGAAACACCCGGTGGCTGCTTAGTGCCTCCATTAAGACTCTCCCTCTCTTGTCTGTGGTCGATCCTCCCCAACAGGTTGACTTTGCGTTGAAGTCTCCGGCCACGACGACCTTGTCGTGTCTTCTAGCAGCGCTCTTCGTCATAGTCGACAGCGTGTCTATGTACTCGGAGTATGCTAGCCTATTTATGTTGGGCGAACAGTATCCGCTGAAGCAGAAGACGTCGCCGACGCGGACGCCCACTATCCCGTCGCTCTTGACCTCTGTTGTTTCATCGGGCAGTTTGCCGTTGAGGAGTGTGACCCATATCGAGGCGTCTCCTTTGGTGTCATTATACCAGTGCGGTAGCTGCCTGTTCGGCTCGGAAATTATTATTATATCCGGCCTAAGTTCGATCGCGCATTGGTGCATCATGTCCTGCGTCAGCTTGCATCTGTTGAGGTTTATCTGCAGTATCCTCATTTATTCGCTTTCAACCGCCTTCTATACTCTGGACAAGCCAGGGATCCGGTTACGTGGTCAAATTTCACACCTTTCTCCTTGCTGCAGATGGAGCAGCAGGGTGCGTTGGCGCAGGCAGCTATCGTGTGGTCTTTGGCTCCGCACTTCCTGCAAATCTCCTTTCCAGGGCTTATCGCCGTGCATTTGTTCGCGATATGACCGAACATGTGACATCTGTAGCACTTTACCACATTGGGTAGTGCCTTTATCAAGGCTATCGTCAAGCCGGTTCTGATCTTTCGGCTCGCCCCCTCTTTGGCCAGGTAGGCTTTCGGCATCGTCACTATTGCCGATTGGGTGCCCCACGGCGCCATTTTTAGGGTCTTTACTTCGACCTCAGTGATGTCGCTTATGCCCAGATGCATTCCTATCACCCTGGCTAGTTCTTCCTTGCCTACGAGCGGGTCTATATCCCTGATCTCTACGGAGGTCTTGTCGCGCATTGGTAGCGCTCTCACCTTGCCTCTTAGCGCCGTGTTCATATCCGCCGCGGTCTTTTTGGCGTTGCTACCTGCTTTCAGCTCGATTAGAATGTCACCTGTTCTGGTCCTCCTAATTCCACAGCTCTCTTTTAGGGTCTCCTTTGCCCCCATCAGGTCTTTGTAGGCCTGGATCCACTCCTTGTCTTGCCCTACTTTGACGAGGATGGCTTCGGGTCTGTTACGAATCCTCTTCGGTCCCTCCGGCCTCTTTGGCTTGTCCAATGCCGCCCTTCCTGCGTTCGCCTTACTGACCACCGTCGGGGTGTCCGTTCTTTTTCCTCTCCTTCCGCGGACAGGGATCCAGTCATCCTTTACATCGCTGTCCGTGTAGTCAGTAGTCGCTTTTGCCGAGCTGTTGCCGGCACAGGCTCCTGCGTAGGAGGCCTCCATGGTCGTTGGTCTCTTTCTCTTGGTGTCGCCCTTCCCCTCGACGGGCGATCTCTCCTTCCTTTTTCCTTCCTTCTCCTCACTCCTCCCCGGAGGGGTGGTCATCCAGGTGGCCGTGACTGTCCTAGCGTTCCTCTTGAGCCTCATCTCGTCCAACATCGAGTGGAGCTTGGACGCTTTTTTACTGATAGCGTCCCTCCTTTCCTTGATGTCGGTATCCTTTTTGCTCATGAGGTAGAGTCTGCTACCTATGTATTGGATTTCGCGGAAGACTTCTGTGATGATTTCCGTCATCGTCTTCCATTCGCTCATTTTGATGACGATACTGTCCTCGTCATTGCTTTCGGTCTCGGCCGTTGCTCTGTTCGCCATGGCCTTCCTCCTGAGACTTTCCCTTGGCGCCGCCGCTTCGCTGCCGCTGTCCGACATTTCCGCCGGTGTGTCCAGCTCCGAGGTGCTGGCCGCTTCGTCCTTCGTTGCCATCGGCTGGCTTCTGGCCAGGCTTCTCGTTGTCTTGCCCGCCCTCCCCTCCACTGGGGACTTTCTCAAATATCTGGTGATCTTGTCACCTTTCGGGATTTTTTCCTTTGCGAATCGGGTCGCCTTTACGGTGGGTGGTGTCTTATCCTTGAGTGCCTGCATTGGCATCTCGACATCCTCGATGAATCCCGCGATGTCTTCATCAAATTCGAGGTATCTTCTTGTGCTTTTTTTGCACATCTTTCCCTCTGTGACATCTGCGGGCGTTTCTTGGTCCCCGGTCGTGTTTACCGAACGAGGGGAGGCCCTGGGATCGACCTTCCCCTCGCCGTTCGTCCAGTCGTTGGGTGACCGTCGGGTCGAGCCTGGGACGCTACTCGAATCCCCGACGGGGCCTGGAAGCTCCGAAACCCCCTGAGCCGTAAGTTTACTTACCTTGTAGTACTTGTCCATATTGTGTTTATGATTTTAATATACATATATATATATGTATTTTTGAGGTGTATCCTTCCGCGTGTATGCGATTCGTGTCCTAAATACTTGCCGATGTCGTCGTAAGGTCGCCAGTCGTCTGTCTGATGACCGGATACTTAAACTCGCAGTGTCCCTATCACTGTTCGACGCGGGGAGTTTTGACTGGCCCTCCACGGGGGCGCTCTCCCGCTCCTTGGTTACCCAGGTAGCCCGCCCGGTGGCGCTTCGGTCTCGCGACCCAAGATGGCCTTCGCTCTGCCCCTAACCTCACTTTCCACACACAGCACTTTCAATCGTTTCTCTCGCTTTCATACCAGCGAGCTCCCTTATTTCTTGTATTCCCACTCATTCCGGAGCACTAGAAACTTCACTTTCGTGCACTTTCCGCCCGAGTTCTTTAATTTACCCAGATATTTCGGTTATGCCTACGGAGCGTCGTGCACGTGTCCGTTCTGCTTGCCGCCATCATCGAGACCCCGAGGTCAACAACACTTGAAACGTAATTCAATGCAAGCAGTGACGAAATTTCGAGGAGGAAGACGCGTTTGATCTGAAATTACCTGCGGATAATGCTCCTGCATCTCTTCATAAGACAGCTCCTCACAGATACCGGCGTGGAGTTCGTTGAGTGCTGTCACGTGTTCTTGGGGCGCTTCCACGCCACGAGCAGTCGCGATAGTCCTTCGAAGGCGACTAGTTAGCACGCGCAGGTCGGGAATACGCATAGCGTTGAACTTGGTGGCCAACGCCTGTGCATATCTCTCGCCACGTGCGCTTAAAACTGCGTCACCACCAACCTTACCCAATACCTTGTACTCGCTTTCGCCGTGCTGTAATCAAAAGAGAGAGGGAGAGCTTTAGTTTTATCAAATCGTAGAATATTCTGATTACGTTCAAAAAGAGAGGCGTAGCAATGATAAGATTACGATCAGGCGAGAAGAAATTACTTTTGGAACCAAACCCTGATAAGATAGCAAGATTTTAAAAATACAATATGTATGTTTTTACGTATGCGTATACGTATACGTATGCTTTTAAAACATGTTGTGTGTAAACAATTGAGGGCTCGTCATGCTAAATGAAGTGCTCAGTTATGTATGTTAATCTTTTTAATAATTGCAAGCGCCACGACCTGGCTCAATTGTCCTTGACTCAGCTTGTAATCTAAGAACAAACACGTTTCTTCATTATCGTTATCATTATCACTTGTCGAAAAATTCTTATAATTAAGACTAAAGACGCTAAGGCTGAGCTTCTAGGATTAGAACATTTGAGATGAGGATTAAACGATGACAAATGTAAAATTTGATGGATTACCAACCCGAGAGAAATAAAGAGTATGCGGCTCAACAGTGACGCTTCCAAGATATCCAAGGACATTTGTCTCCACATGGCCAGACACGTTGCAGGACTCGATATCCATGCTGCCGGTGTCGATACGGATTCGTGGATACGTCTTCTCATCCATTGGCTCGTAAGATCGAATGTAATGAGCTATCTTCAATCGTAGATCTTCTTCGGCTGTTATTGAATCCATGCCAACATAGTAAGCGCTGTACCGCAATATCTCC
The DNA here is from genome assembly GCF_024516045.1 of Bombus affinis. NCBI lineage: Eukaryota > Metazoa > Arthropoda > Insecta > Hymenoptera > Apidae > Bombus > Bombus affinis. The sequence continues at coordinate 36,642 of NW_026108879.1, read as the reverse complement.
TTGTAATTTCGCTCCAGTACAACCGGATCGTCGCAGACGCACTCGATAATGAGGACGCGATAACCGCTGCCCGGAAAAATAGTCGAAGACCTCGGCGCGCTGCGCTCGCATCACCAACGTGGCGTCCAGGATCTTCAAACAGGAAAATTCTTAAATGCAACTAACTGTGACGACTCGCAAACTCAAATTTCAGTATATTTCTTCCTACGCATTTTATATAAATAGACATTAGACTATATCGATTTTCAGTTGTCTTTCTTTGTATTGTATATTTGGAGAGATTGCTGCAACACGGAGGTAGCTTTCCAATAATTTGTGTAAACCAGCAGAATGCAAGTCAAAATTAACCAAAACTATATCATATTTTGACACGTGCTATAAATTCATGATCTAAACTAATATTTGTATTATTTAAACACATTTGAATATGAAACCTATACTTTTGTTTTTCTCTCCCGATAAATGCAATTTAAATACTGAAAGTGTCTTCATGTTGCTACAGGCCCTTCGTCAAAATTAATTATTGCTTTATTCAATTAAGAACACCGCCGGCCATAAATATTAGGGCACATATTGATATTTAATACGAATGGAGTGCTTTCGTTTCTAGTAATATCTAGTAAAGAAAAGTGTCAAAGTGTTCCAATCGATGCTTATAACGTGTAGATGTCCTAATAATTATGGCGAGTAATTTATATATGAATTTACATGTTGGTTTCTCTTATTGTTAACATATATATCAAGACCACATAAAAAGAATACGATAAATTAGAATAAATAGGAATATTTCAATATGATATAATTTGGAAGGAAAAATGCACCGTTAATTTCAGAATTAAATAATTAGTTTCCTATAATATCTAAGATACGTTTCCACATAGAATTTAAAATTTAACGTGAAGACACGTTTTACCGTTGTAGTCTTCATATTGAATTCGTGTCATATTTGTTCAATTCTCGACTATTTCTAAAGCGCATAATATCGAGAAAATAACGAGCCGATCTTAAGCTACTTTCAACACCATGAACTATTGCGGTTTCTATCGTGGAACGTTGGTACATGTTGTTAAAAATATTAAGCAAGGTAAAACTCGTACGACGAGATTCGGTTCGGTCGGAGAAAGGTAGACCGGCTTGACTAGCCTCGGTTTAATCGCGTCGTCCACCGTTAGCGCGATCTATGTATAAATACGACCCTTGACCGTTTTAATATTCTAATCTATTCTTGCAGCTCCGGTTACATAATAACAAAAAAAACACGTGTTTCTTCTTCCGGTCGGATTCTTCAAATGCGCAACGATTAAAATTCTTCCTTAACTTTGTTCTATTATTTTCGATCAAATGCAATCGCGCGTGCTTGCATTCGTTTCGACATTGAATCTTTCTCAACTTTTTTCGATTACTCTCAATCAAGCATAACCGAGCGTATTCTCGTTCTCGTGTTGATTCCGAATCTTTCTCAACTATTTTCAATTATTTTCAATCAAATACAATCGCGTGTGTTGTTGTTCTCGATTCGATACTGAAATCTCTTGAACTTTTGCGATTATTTTCGATCGAATGCAACGGCACGCGTTCTCCTTTCGATACTGAATTTATCTCCAGATTCTATTCAATTTCACATCTTTACTAGACGTTTGTCACGCGTCTAATTGATGCTTACAGCTACGGAATTTCCGCCTGCGAGCCATGTAGCGCACTCGTGCATCGCGTCTCGTTGGGCCAGAGCTCTCAACGCTGCGTTTGTCACGTAAAATAAGAAAGAAATTTAAAGGAAAGAAGAAAACTTTATTTTTTCCTCGTTTATACACTTCTGAACTCTAGCCGTGGCCGTTCGAGACTGAGGCTCTTACAATATCTTCTTACTTTCGATGACATCTGTTTCTTCTTTTGTTTTTCATCCTTCATCATCCCCACTACCCTGTAGGCGTACGTGACTGTTGCTACGCTTCTAGAACATTCGGTGGAAGGACCGTTAGGACATAGATGAACCCTCAGGTACTCCGGCAATATACATTGTCGCCAAGGTCGCCATGCGTAATGTTCAAGTATCGGCTGTCTGGAGAATGTTTAGAAGTGGTCGCCTAAGGTGACGTCAGGGCAAAAGAGTTTGGGGTTACACTCCCCCCTCCTTAGAATGAACTTAGTCCTCGAAGTTCCTTTTCCTCTTTAAGATAGATGGGTGAAATTTTGCCTTAGGTGTTTCCAGGTCGAAGGTTACTTGTGAATCGTTGCTGGTGCTGGGCACAGGTAGAATCGGGGTGAATATGTTGATAGGTGCCGGGTTGATTGGCATCGGAGCGCTGGCTGGTGGATTGTTATTTGTCGTGTTTCGCTTGATTTTACAACAGAATAAATGAAAACACAATTTCGGCATTCCTATTTTGTTGAGAAAGTATAAGCATATGAGAGCAATGGATAAATATCCTATAATTTGTAATATAGATATTCCCCGTGATTCAACTTGATCGATTCTATGAGCAAAAGTTAGTTGATTCGTTTGATCTTCGATTCCATCCAGAGTGTCTTTGTATCCGTAATTATCGTTAATAAGTTTTGGAGTTTTCTCTAGTTTATTTAGTAAAACAATCCAGTCTGAATCATTAGTTACATTGACTGTTTTGATTTTAATCTCGTAAGAAATTTCCTTGCTACTACCACTGATTCTCATATGGTTATTCTTGTACAATATGTCTACGGTTTTATTAGTTTGTAACAAAGATGGTTTCTCTAGTCTAACAATTCGATGTGTCTTTTCTTCGAAAATGCTCAGATCTATTGGTTTTTCTGGTATAGCTATAAAATGATTCTCAGCATTTAATGGGATAAAAGTTATATCTTCAATGTTATAAACTACCACCTTACAGAATTTGACAGTGTTTTCTGCGCTTAAGATTTCAGAGTTACAATCGTGCTTCACTCGACGGTCGTGAATCGGCTGAGTTTGTTTGCAAATGTAAAAGTCAGATATAGAACGGCATTGCTTATCCAAGTAGTTTTGATCGACATTGATGTAATTTAGTCCTGACGTTAAAAATATCGGATGAACTACTAAAGGTGCTAAAAACACTTTGTTCGTGAGAGATGGTATGGGATATATTTGCTCTATATCCCATTCCATGTCCATAACTGTTGGTACAGAAATTACAAAGAAAACTTTGTTTTGTCGAGTAAACAATGTGAGTTCTGAGATATCTAAAATATTTTGGAAATTCTCTTCCTTTGGTATAAAAGCGTTTCCTACTGTTTTGCTACCTAGTACTTGGGCGTAATTGTTAATAAAAGTCCCGGGATCAATAATCTGTGGGCTTATTATTCCTTGTTTTCCTAAGATGATTAAATTGAATATTTCGTCGATTTGGAAATGTAAGTCAGAGAGTGAGCTTTCTAGAGCTATGACTTTTATTAAGGTGATCTCGTTTTTGTTAAGCGTTTTAAGTTCGTTTGTTACACCTGTGTCTACTTGTTTCAGTCGCTGGATGACGTCGTTATTTAAAATTCGTTTAATCAAAGCTGTCTGGTTGGCTACTATGGTTTTTAGGCTGTTACCTTCTTCAAAGAGTTTGTCTATATTTTTGTTGATTATATCTAGATCGTTCGCGGCTAGGGTTCCAAAAAGAGTTTTACTAATAGATCCGATAGCGTCTACTAGTCCTCGTCTACTTCTGGGATGAGTGTGAGCTAAGGATCGTAATTCGATGCTAAGTGTTCTGACGTTATTTAGTTTTGCTTGTAAAGAGCGTATTTCTGGTAATATGCTACAGTCTTTTCGTGTCTCGCAGTGATTCCTAACTTCGGCTACTCCCTTTTCGATATATCTTACTTGTTCCAATACAGCACTAATATCTAGTCCTATAATAACATTTATGTGCTCGCTATAAAGATATGCTTTGGATATTTTCTCATGAAATATTCCGTTATTGTCAATAGGGGTTATTTTTAATCCGTTAAGGGTGGTAAAGCCGACGGCAAGGGCGATCGTCCTGAAAAATAAGGTTTTATTCTGTTACCGTGGATTTTCTTAACTCGATCTCTAAGGAGAATCTCATAATACGGTGTCTTGACTGATTTAATAACGTAGGGTCCTAACCATTCGTCGTCCAATTTATCCGACTTATGATCGTTGTGAAGGAGTATACGATCTCCTTCCTTAAATAAGGTTTGGGTTCTAATGATTTTTCTTGTCTGATCTCTCATGTACCTCTTTCTACTTTGTTCAAGGGTGTTCTTCGCTATCATTCTATATTTTTGCAATTGTTTTTGCCATAGTGCAAACATTTCTTCGTAGGTGTAATTGGAAGTTCGGGATACGGAAGACGGGAGGTTGGCTTTTCTTCCAAATGTTAGTTCGAAGGGTGAAAATCCAGTTGCATCGTGTATCGCGGTATTATACCCTAGGCAAATAAAGTCTAATACCTGATCCCATTCTTTATTAGAATCGTGTAGGCTCGTGCGAATCATGTCTTTTACTGTGGCGTGTGTTCGTTCTAAGGATCCGTTAGATTGAGGATGAAAACTAGTGGTCTTTATATGTTTGATTTTAAATGCTTCTTCGAATTTTTCCATTAGTTCGCTAATAAAGTTTTGTCCCTGGTCTGTCAGTATCGTTTTGGGTGCTGAGAAGATGTAAATGTAGTGGTGTAGTAGTGCATCGATAATCGATTCGGTTCGTTGTGTTTTCAGTGGTACTAGAACGAGATATTTCGTTAGGTCATCGTGAATCGAAAGAATGTATTGATTTCCACGTGTGGTTTTAGGCATCGGACCAATTAGATCCATGGCTATCTTTTCGTTTGGCTCTACTGGTGTCTGAGGAATTACGGGTTGTTCCTGATTCTAACTAGCTTTTGTCGTTGACAAGCTTCGCAATTTTTTATAAAATCTTCTATCTTTTCCATGAGGCGTGGGATTTTGAATTGGTCTTTGATTTTACTATATGTCTTTTGAATACCCAAGTGTCCACTAATGTCGTTATGGTTTTCGCGTATAATGTCTAGAGCTTGCTCGTCAGTTATGGTTTGTATTGGTTCGTATGCAAAAGTTATTTCTTCAATTTGGTCATTAATAAACATGAGTGTTACTTTGATCCTAGCTTTTTCGGTTTCGGTAAAACTATTGTCTCCTATCCCAATTTTCTTGTGTTTCTTCGTTAGTTCAAAAATTTTTCGAATCCAAGTATCTTTGTCGAATGGACCTAATGTTTCTCTATTCAATTGATAGAAGGTGTGATCGTTTGGCGTGATTTTAAGTCGTCTCGGGGGTGTCGCGTCTTCTGACCATGCGTTAAAGTGTTCTACAATATTTTCGGAGTTTGCAGGTGTGTCTGGGACTGATTTGTCGGTAATTTGGTAAATTTTTCTGGAAAGTGCGTCGGCTGCTGTGTTCTCTTTACCTTTGCAATACTGAATATCGTACTCGTATTCTTCGAGTTTAAGTCTCCATCTAATCAAACGCGAGGAAGGGTCTTTGCAATTTTTGAGCCAAGTGAGTGCTTGGTGATCGGTTCGAATAACGAATCGTCTTCCTAACAGGTATTGCCTGAGTCTCTTAACTGCCCATACGATAACTAATAATTCCTTTTCTGTGATAGAATAATTTTTCTCTGGGGGGTTGAGTGTCCGTGATATGTAACAACAAGGATGTCCGTCTTGTGATAACATTGCGCCTATTCCTTCATTGGAAGCGTCTGTGGTGAGTGTGAATGTTTTCGTGTAGTCTGGGTATGCTAAGACTGGGGCTGAGCATAGCTTTTCTTTTAGTGTGTCAAAGCTTGTCTGTTGCGTTTCTGTCCATCTAAAAGGATTGTCTTTCTTTGTGAGATCTGTTAATGGTTTGGCGAGTTTGGAAAAGTTTTTAATGAATTTTCTGTAGTATCCAGCTAATCCGAGAAATGACTTTACGTCTGTTGGTGTTTTGGGAATCTTAAAGTCTTTAACTGCGGAGATCTTTTTAGGATTTGGCTTTATGCCCTCGTGTGTTATGACATGTCCTAAGTATTCTAATTCAGGTTTTAGAAACTCGCATTTGTCGGGTTGGATTTTTAGTCCTAACTCTTTTAATCTTTGCAATACTATATCAAGGTTTTCATTGTGTTGTTGAATTGTACTACCGAATATTATTATGTCGTCAATGTATACAAAGCAGTATTTGTTCAATAATTCTCGTAACGCGGTATCCATCATGCGTTGGAAGGTGGCTGGGGCGTTTTTTAAACCGAATGGCATGCGATTATAGTGAAAGTTTCCCTGAGGTGTGCTAAAAGCTGTATATTTCTTTGAGTCGGGGTCCATAGGTATTTGATGGAATCCCGAAGATAAATCTAGAGCAGAGAAGAATTTGGCGTTGCCTAATTGTGATAGAATGTCGTCGATTGTCGGTAGTGGGTAGGCGTCTTGATCGGTAAGTTCATTTAATTTTCGAAAGTCGATAACTATACGCCATTTCTGTTTGCCTGATGCGTCTGATTTCTTGGGTACTACCCATACTGGACTGTTGTAAGGAGAATCTGATTCTTCAATGATATTTTTATCTAACGTTTTTTTCATTTGTTTTTCAATTTCTGCTTTATGGGCTTCGGGAGGTCGGTACGATTTGGTATTGACGATTTTGTTTTCGCGTAGGGTAATAGTGTGTTTTGTTAGATTAGTACAAGGTAGGGTATCGGATTCTAGGTCAAACACGTCTATGTAATGTAGGAGGATCTTTTCGATAGGAATACGAAGTTTGTCTTCAATATGGTCTAGTCTAATTATTTGTTTCATTTTAGCAATTTTATCGAGATCGTGTTCATAAGAAAGATCATTAGTGATTATAGTTGGTTGCTCACCAGTATTGCAGAAACATACTCTCGTCGGAACTTTATCCAGATAAATTGTTTCGATTTTGGTTTGCCCTGGGAGAATGGTTTTCGGCGCCTGGAAAAATATTTCGTTCCCGTTTAATTGTATTGATTCGTTGTTAATTCGATATGAGTAGTTAGAGAGCATAGGTAAACCAATTATTCCGTCTTCTATTAAAGGAAAATCGTCTGGCACAACGTGAAATGTGTTCATGATGTTAAAGAATTGAAAGTCTACTGTTTCGTCAGTTTGGTATTTGTCATTGCCCATGTAAAATGTTTTAGCTACTGTCTTTTTAGGTTTAAATATGGCACTTGATCTTTTAACTAAATTTATTCCTGCACCGGTATCGATTAAATATCGTTTGATTTCTGTTCCCGATCGAACTCCAATGGATAGAAGTTTTCCTGTTGTTGCGTGTACTCGTACGACGTCTCTCGAGGTTCTGGTAGCGCTGTTTCCTCTTCTCGTCCCACATTCTCCATGTTTATATTGTAGCTGCGCGGTGGCGGAAGATTTCGCTGGCTGGCCGGTTGAAAATTTTCGGCAGTAACTTACGGTATGTCCTATTTGGTTGCACTTAAAACACTTCATTCTCCCTCCGTTGTTTATTTGAGTGCTTGTCGGCAGGCGATTTTGCGTAGTCATCGGACCGCTCCTAAGTGGGGGTTTGCGTTCTGACGATACATTCCCTCGGGCGAATGAGTGAGCTCTTATTTGCTGGCTGCACTGATTTCCGCGGTTTCGCTCAATTACTCCGATTAATAGTTCTGCTTCGAACGCGGCATCTTGTGCTTCTTGTAAGGTGCGCGGTTTCATGCTTGATGTTCTGATTTCTATCTCGGGTTTTAAATTTAGTATGAACGTTTTGGTTGCGCGTTCGTTCTCTAGGTCTATCGCGACTGCTCGTCGAATAGGATCGCGGATTTCGTGTTGCAATGCGTACATAAGTTCATTAAGACCGTGTCGAAATCTTTTGACGTATCCGTGTACTGATTCGTTAAAACTTTGCCGAGTTCTTTGTAATTTATCGCGCGCACCGTTTGAAGTTACGTTAATCGATACGAACTTCCTCAGATTTTCGAATAAGGCGCCGTACGTCTCGATAACCGAATGTCTAATGCTTCTTTCGGCTTCGCCGACAATGCGTTTGGTTAAAATTAATTTCAATAAAGCACGCTTTTCCTTACATTCCGATCTAGCTTCGCTTACCCGCTTGATGAATCCCTCCACTCCAATGTCATCTTGACCGTTGAGGACTGGGATGAACTCGATGCTGGTTTTCGCGTCGAACATATGTCGTTCGTACGAGGCTGATTCTTCTTCCTCGTCCTCGGAGTTCGCTGGGTCGGAGGTTTCTGGAGTTTCTTTGATCCGAACGCGTTCTTCCGGAGATTTCACTATGCGGGTGTCCCGAGTAGTGCTTCTGCTGGCAGAACTAGTATCGTCTGTCATAATTGAGTTGAACTCAGACGTATCTACGGAGGATTGTACTCCTAGCTTGAGTTCGGCCACAGTCTTCCCTATTGGTTCTATTTCCTTGATCCGTTGAGTGCTTTCATCGCGAATTAGTTTATACAAATCATTTATAGCTGCCTTATGTTCTTCGTGCTGGCGCTGCATCATATCCAAAATTGCCCGCAGGTTTGGATCACCGCTAGTCGAAGCGACAGGTGTAATTTTCTTATCGTCCCTTTTGTCCATTTCAGAATAATAGATCGTCGGAGTCTGACGTTATCGAATGCAATCGATCGATCCTTTTAGAGGAAATGGTTCTACTTACTAATAAAACCGTTTTTCGTAGTCCAGGTTGCTTGATACACCTTTGGTCGGATGTCCCGTAGGCCAAAACCGTAATCTTGTTTTATCCAACGTTGATGTATCCTGGCAGGATCGCCAAAATGTCACGTAAAATAAGAAAGAAATTTAAAGGAAAGAAGAAAACTTTATTTTTTCCTCGTTTATACACTTCTGAACTCTAGCCGTGGCCGTTCGAGACTGAGGCTCTTACAATATCTTCTTACTTTCGATGACATCTGTTTCTTCTTTTGTTTTTCATCCTTCAACATCCCCACTACCCTGTAGGCGTACGTGACTGTTGCTACGCTTCTAGAACATTCGGTGGAAGGACCGTTAGGACATAGATGAACCCTCAGGTACTCCGGCAATATACATTGTCGCCAAGGTCGCCATGCGTAATGTTCAAGTATCGGCTGTCTGGAGAATGTTTAGAAGTGGTCGCCTAAGGTGACGTCAGGGCAAAAGAGTTTGGGGTTACACGTTCGTCGTATGGTCCGGAAGAAACAGCTCGTGCGATACGGCCTCTCCATATGGTTCCAGCCTTTTCCTGCGGTAGTCGCTAACCCTCATCATTAAAGTAATAATTAAATGTAATTCATTAGTTGTTGGAAGGGTCTAGGAGAGCTTAAATAATTGGATATTTTTTGATTTACGTTTGTATCGTTAGATGGAAACAATATAATAGTACGGCGTAAAATATAGTGAGCTAAACTACCCTTCTTTGTCAATGTCTCATTTGTCATTTTGAAGCATTCGAGAAAATTGAAATTACACTACTTTTCCTGTGATTCTTGTTTTTCATCGAAACATTCAACAATTCGCGAAACATTCAGTCATTATTTAACACGTTAAATGCCATAGGGGTTGTAACCCCAAACTCTTTTGCCCTGACGTCACCTTAGGCGACCACTTCTAAACATTCTCCAGACAGCCGATACTTGAACATTACGCATGGCGACCTTGGCGACAATGTATATTGCCGGAGTACCTGAGGGTTCATCTATGTCCTAACGGTCCTTCCACCGAATGTTCTAGAAGCGTAGCAACAGTCACGTACGCCTACAGGGTAGTGGGGATGTTGAAGGATGAAAAACAAAAGAAGAAACAGATGTCATCGAAAGTAAGAAGATATTGTAAGAGCCTCAGTCTCGAACGGCCACGGCTAGAGTTCAGAAGTGTATAAACGAGGAAAAAATAAAGTTTTCTTCTTTCCTTTAAATTTCTTTCTTATTTTACGTGACATTTTGGCGATCCTGCCAGGATACATCAACGTTGGATAAAACAAGATTACGGTTTTGGCCTACGGGACATCCGACCAAAGGTGTATCAAGCAACCTGGACTACGAAAAACGGTTTTATTAGTAAGTAGAACCATTTCCTCTAAAAGGATCGATCGATTGCATTCGATAACGTCAGACTCCGACGATCTATTATTCTGAAATGGACAAAAGGGACGATAAGAAAATTACACCTGTCGCTTCGACTAGCGGTGATCCAAACCTGCGGGCAATTTTGGATATGATGCAGCGCCAGCACGAAGAACATAAGGCAGCTATAAATGATTTGTATAAACTAATTCGCGATGAAAGCACTCAACGGATCAAGGAAATAGAACCAATAGGGAAGACTGTGGCCGAACTCAAGCTAGGAGTACAATCCTCCGTAGATACGTCTGAGTTCAACTCAATTATGACAGACGATACTAGTTCTGCCAGCAGAAGCACTACTCGGGACACCCGCATAGTGAAATCTCCGGAAGAACGCGTTCGGATCAAAGAAACTCCAGAAACCTCCGACCCAGCGAACTCCGAGGACGAGGAAGAAGAATCAGCCTCGTACGAACGACATATGTTCGACGCGAAAACCAGCATCGAGTTCATCCCAGTCCTCAACGGTCAAGATGACATTGGAGTGGAGGGATTCATCAAGCGGGTAAGCGAAGCTAGATCGGAATGTAAGGAAAAGCGTGCTTTATTGAAATTAATTTTAACCAAACGCATTGTCGGCGAAGCCGAAAGAAGCATTAGACATTCGGTTATCGAGACGTACGGCGCCTTATTCGAAAATCTGAGGAAGTTCGTATCGATTAACGTAACTTCAAACGGTGCGCGCGATAAATTACAAAGAACTCGGCAAAGTTTTAACGAATCAGTACACGGATACGTCAAAAGATTTCGACACGGTCTTAATGAACTTATGTACGCATTGCAACACGAAATCCGCGATCCTATTCGACGAGCAGTCGCGATAGACCTAGAGAACGAACGCGCAACCAAAACGTTCATACTAAATTTAAAACCCGAGATAGAAATCAGAACATCAAGCATGAAACCGCGCACCTTACAAGAAGCACAAGATGCCGCGTTCGAAGCAGAACTATTAATCGGAGTAATTGAGCGAAACCGCGGAAATCAGTGCAGCCAGCAAATAAGAGCTCACTCATTCGCCCGAGGGAATGTATCGTCAGAACGCAAACCCCCACTTAGGAGCGGTCCGATGACTACGCAAAATCGCCTGCCGACAAGCACTCAAATAAACAACGGAGGGAGAATGAAGTGTTTTAAGTGCAACCAAATAGGACATACCGTAAGTTACTGCCGAAAATTTTCAACCGGCCAGCCAGCGAAATCTTCCGCCACCGCGCAGCTACAATATAAACATGGAGAATGCGGGACGAGAAGAGGAAACAGCGCTACCAGAACCTCGAGAGACGTCGTACGAGTACACGCAACAACAGGAAAACTTCTATCCATTGGAGTTCGATCGGGAACAGAAATCAAACGATATTTAATCGATACCGGTGCAGGAATAAATTTAGTTAAAAGATCAAGTGCCATATTTAAACCTAAAAAGACAGTAGCTAAAACATTTTACATGGGCAATGACAAATACCAAACTGACGAAACAGTAGACTTTCAATTCTTTAACATCATGAACACATTTCACGTTGTGCCAGACGATTTTCCTTTAATAGAAGACGGAATAATTGGTTTACCTATGCTCTCTAACTACTCATATCGAATTAACAACGAATCAATACAATTAAACGGGAACGAAATATTTTTCCAGGCGCCGAAAACCATTCTCCCAGGGCAAACCAAAATCGAAACAATTTATCTGGATAAAGTTCCGACGAGAGTATGTTTCTGCAATACTGGTGAGCAACCAACTATAATCACTAATGATCTTTCTTATGAACACGATCTCGATAAAATTGCTAAAATGAAACAAATAATTAGACTAGACCATATTGAAGACAAACTTCGTATTCCTATCGAAAAGATCCTCCTACATTACATAGACGTGTTTGACCTAGAATCCGATACCCTACCTTGTACTAATCTAACAAAACACACTATTACCCTACGCGAAAACAAAATCGTCAATACCAAATCGTACCGACCTCCCGAAGCCCATAAAGCAGAAATTGAAAAACAAATGAAAAAAATGTTAGATAAAAATATCATTGAAGAATCAGATTCTCCTTACAACAGTCCAGTATGGGTAGTACCCAAGAAATCAGACGCATCAGGCAAACAGAAATGGCGTATAGTTATCGACTTTCGAAAATTAAATGAACTTACCGATCAAGACGCCTACCCACTACCGACAATCGACGACATTCTATCACAATTAGGCAACGCCAAATTCTTCTCTGCTCTAGATTTATCTTCGGGATTCCATCAAATACCTATGGACCCCGACTCAAAGAAATATACAGCTTTTAGCACACCTCAGGGAAACTTTCACTATAATCGCATGCCATTCGGTTTAAAAAACGCCCCAGCCACCTTCCAACGCATGATGGATACCGCGTTACGAGAATTATTGAACAAATACTGCTTTGTATACATTGACGACATAATAATATTCGGTAGTACAATTCAACAACACAATGAAAACCTTGATATAGTATTGCAAAGATTAAAAGAGTTAGGACTAAAAATCCAACCCGACAAATGCGAGTTTCTAAAACCTGAATTAGAATACTTAGGACATGTCATAACACACGAGGGCATAAAGTCAAATCCTAAAAAGATCTCCGCAGTTAAAGACTTTAAGATTCCCAAAACACCAACAGACATAAAAGTCATTTCTCGGATTTGCTGGATACTACAGAAAATTCATTAAAAACTTTTCCAAACTCGCCAAACCATTAACAGATCTCACAAAGAAAGGCAATCCTTTTAGATGGACAGAAACGCAACAGACAAGCTTTGACACACTAAAAGAAAAGCTATGCTCAGCCTCAGTTTTAGCATACCCAGACTACACGAAAACATTCACACTCACCACAGACGCTTCCAATGAAGGAATAGGCGCAATGTTATCACAAGACGGACATCCTTGTTGTTACATATCACGGACACTCAACCCCCCAGAGAAAAATTATTCTACCACAGAAAAGGAATTATTAGTTATCGTATGGGCAGTTAAGAGACTCAGGCAATACCTGTTAGGAAGACGATTCGTTATTCGAACCGATCACCAAGCACTCACTTGGCTCAAAAATTGCAAAGACCCTTCCTCGCGTTTGATTAGATGGAGACTTAAACTCGAAGAATACGAGTACGATATTCAGTATTGCAAAGGTAAAGAGAACACAGCAGCCGACGCACTTTCCAGAAAAATTTACCAAATTACCGACAAATCAGTCCCAGACACACCTGCAAACTCCGAAAATATTGTAGAACACTTTAACGCATGGTCAGAAGACGCGACACCCCCGAGACGACTTAAAATCACGCCAAACGATCACACCTTCTATCAATTGAATAGAGAAACATTAGGTCCATTCGACAAAGATACTTGGATTCGAAAAATTTTTGAACTAACCAAGAAACACAAGAAAATTGGGATAGGAGACAATAGTTTTACCGAAGTCGAAAAAGCTAGGATCAAAGTTACACTCATGTTTATTAATGACCAAATTGAAGAAATAACTTTTGCATACGAACCAATACAAACCATAATTGACGAACAAGCTCTAGACATTATACGCGAAAACCATAACGACATTAGTGGACACTTGGGTATTCAAAAGACATATAGTAAAATCAATGACCAATTCAAAATCCCACGCCTCATGGAAAGGATAGAAGATTTTATAAAAAATTGCGAAGCTTGTCAACGACAAAAGCTAGTTAGAATCAGACCCAAGGAACAACCCGTAATTCCTCAGACACCAGTAGAGCCAAACGAAAAGATAGCCATGGATCTAATTGGTCCGATGCCTAAAACCACACGTGGAAATCGATACATTCTTTCGATTCACGATGACCTAACGAAATATCTCGTTTTAGTACCACTGAAAACACAACGAACCGAATCGATTATCGATGCACTACTAGACCACTACATTTACATCTTCTCAGCACCCAAAACGATACTAACAGACCAGGGACAGAACTTTATTAGCGAACTAATGGAAAAATTCGAGGAAGCATTTAAAATCAAACATATAAAGACCACTAGTTTTCATCCTCAATCTAACGGATCCTTAGAACGAACACACGCCACAGTAAAAGACATGATTCGCACGAGCCTACACGATTCTAATAAAGAATGGGATCAGGTATTAGACTTTATTTGCCTAGGGTATAATACCGCGATACACGATGCAACTGGATTTTCACCCTTCGAACTAACATTTGGAAGAAAAGCCAACCTCCCGTCTTCCGTATCCCGAACTTCCAATTACACCTACGAAGAAATGTTTGCACTATGGCAAAAACAATTGCAAAAATATAGAATGATAGCGAAGAACACTCTTGAACAAAGTAGAAAGAGGTACATGAGAGATCAGACAAGAAAAATCATTAGAATAAAAAATAAAAAAATAATAATAAAAATAAAAAATAAAATAAAAATAAAACCTTATTTTTCAGGACGATCACCCTTGCCGTCGGCTTTACCACCCTTAACGGATTAAAAATAACCCCTATTGACAATAATGGAATATTTCATGAGAAAATATCCAAAGCATATCTTTATAGCGAACACATAAATGTTATTATAGGACTAGATATTAGTGCTGTATTGGAACAAGTAAGATATATTGAAAAGGGAGTAGCCGAAGTTAGGAATCATTGCGAGACACGAAAAGACTGTAACATATTACCAGAAATACGCTCTTTACAAGCAAAACTAAATAACGTCAGAACACTTAGCATCGAATTACAATCCTTAGCTCACATTCTTCTCAGAAGTAGACGAGGACTAGTAGACGCTATCGAATCTATTAGTAAAACTCTTTTTGGAACCCTAGCCGCGAACGATCTAGATATAATCAACAAAAATATAGACAAACTCTTTGAAGAAGGTAACAGCCTAAAAACCATAGTAACCAACCAGACAGCTTTGATTAAACGAATTTTAAATAACGACGTCATCCAGCGACTGAAACAAGTAGACACAGGTGTAACAAACGAACTTAAAACGCTTAACAAAAACGACATCACCTTAATAAAAGTCATAGCTCTAGAAAGCTCACTCTCTGACTTACATTTCCAAATCGACGAAATATTCAATATAATCATCTTAGGAAAACAAGGAATAATAAACCCACAGATTATTGATCCCGGAACTTTTATTAACAATTACGCCCAAGTACTAGGTAGCAAAACAGTAGGAAACGCTTTTATACCAAAGGAAGAGAATTTCCAAAATATTTTAGATATCTCAGAACTCACATTGTTTACTCGACAAAACAAAGTTTTCTTCGTAATTTCTGTACCAACAGTTATGGACATGGAATGGGATATAGAGAAAATATATCCCATACCATCTCTCACGAACAAAGTGTTTTTAGCACCTTTAGTAGTTCATCCGATATTTTTAACGTCAGGACTAAATTACATCAATGTCGATCAAAACTACTTGGATAAGCAATGCCGTTCTATATCTGACTTTTACATTTGCAAACAAACTCAGCCGATTCACGACCGTCGAGTGAAGCACGATTGTAACCCTGAAATCTTAAGCGCAGAAAACACTGTCAAATTCTGTAAGGTAGTAGTTTATAACATTGAAGATATAACTTTTATCCCATTAAACGCTGAGAATCATTTTATAGCTATACCAGAAAAACCAATAGATCTGAGCATTTTCGAAGAAAAGACACATCGAATTGTTAGACTAGAGAAACCATCTTTGTTACAAACTAATAAAACCGTAGACATATTGTACAAGAATAACCATATGAGAATCAGTGGTAGTAGCAAGGAAATTTCTTACGAGATTAAAATCAAAACAGTCAATGTAACTAATGATTCAGACTGGAGTATTTTACTAAATAAACTAGAGAAAACTCCAAAACTTATTAACGATAATTACGGATACAAAATCACTCTGAATGGAATCGGAGATCAAGCGAATCAACTAACTTTTGCTCGTAGAATCGATCAAGTTGAATCACGGGGAATATCTATATTACAAATTATAGGATATTTATCCATTGCTCTCATATGCTTATACTTTCTCAACAAAATAGGAATGCCGAAATTGTGTTTTCATTTATTCTGTTGTAAAATCAAGCGAAACACGACAAATAACAATCCATCAGCCAGCGCTCCGATGCCAATCAACCCGGCACCTATCAACATATTCACCCCGATTCTACCTGTGCCCAGCACCAGCAACGATTCACAAGTAACCTTCGACCTGGAAACACCCAAGGCAAAATTTCACCTATCTATCTTAAAGAGGAAAAGGAACTTCGAGGACTAAGTTCATTCTAAGGAGGGGGGAGTGTAACCCCAAACTCTTTTGCCCTGACGTCACCTTAGGCGACCACTTCTAAACATTCTCCAGACAGCCGATACTTGAACATTACACATGGCGACCTTGGCGACAATGTATATTGCCGGAGTACCTGAGGGTTCATCTATGTCCTAACGGTCCTTCCACCGAATGTTCTAGAAGCGTAGCAACAGTCACGTACGCCTACAGGGTAGTGGGGATAATGAAGGATGAAAAGCAAAAGAAGAAACAGATGTCACCGAGAGTAAGAAAATATTGTAAGAGCCTCAGTCTCGAACGGCCACGGCTAGAGTTCAGAAGTGTATAAACGAGGAAAAAATAAAGTTTTCTTCTTTCCTTTAAATTTCTTTCTTATTTTACGTGACAGGGTCACCGGTGGCCGGCACTCAACTTGACCGTGGTATCATCGAGGTCACCGGTGACCGGCGCCCCAAGATTAGTAGCAATACATAATTTGAATAATTATTTTTTATTAGCAATTAATTATAAATATTTATCAATAGTTATAAATTTTTTATTATTACCATCGTTACTACAATGGTATGACGAAATTAATGCAGTATAAAATATATAAGAATAGTTTTATTTATACATGAAATATAGATAGGTCCCGGGACGTAATAAAATAGAACAATTATTTAGCATTTCACAAAGGAACAATATGAAATAATGTTTTTTTATGTTAATGAATAATGTTAATGAAATAATGTAAAAACTAGGAAGAGCACAATGTATTATATTACAAAATAGAAATTAAAATTTGTTCAAAGCGCCGCAAATGTTGATTTACGTAACAAGTCTATTTAGCGTATGTAATAAATCCTCTTAACGACCATGTTGAAAACAAAAACGGGAAAAATGAAAAACTAACGAATTAATGATCAAACACGTGACTTGTACACATAATACAACCACAAAATAGGGAGTAAAAAAAGAAAAAAAAGAAGAAACACAGATAATTGTTGGTCGAATGGAAATAATACTACGAAGCCGCTTATTTAAGATGACTAATATGATTTAATGAACAGGTTTCGTTTTTAAGTGTAGCAATTGGCAGTAAACAAAACAGAATTCCCAACCTTTAGTGGAATCGCTGTTCCAGTTGAGTCTGCGCGAATAGCATTGTGCCACTTGGCTTTTTCCACGACCTGGTAAACCGCACATCGCGATTACAACCCCTGAGAATTTTCGGGGAGACTTCATTATCCCCGACGTCCTTATTGATTTTATCCTTGATTTTATCCTTGGGTTCTGAAAGCAACAGAATCTATGATACTCGTGTAATTAATTGCATTTTCACATGCTTGATGTGTAGACGTATGGCCAGTGATAAACATCAAGGAGACAAAGGATTGTGCAACAAAGACGCGAGTATAAATGTACAGATCGTGAACAAATTTAACAACGCCAATACGCGATTACGATAGAAGTCAGATATTTTCTAAGGCATTTCATTGTAGCATCCGGTTATTTTTATGTGTATAATTGTTGAGAGATGCTCAGTTGGTATGACCGCTAGTTGCCAAAAGGTTACTAGGGTTATGTTGGTACGACTCCTCACGACGCTCTTTTGTCTTAGGAGTCGACCACGTGTTAATTGCTAAGACGCATTGGGAGAGTTTAGACGTTAGCTGTGTGATTTGGTGTTTTGTACAAGAGAGAAAATAAAAGGTGTGATAACCAATCCGAGTGGATCAGCTTGGTTATCAACCCCAACCTATATAATATAACAGGTTATGGGCCCAGAGCAGTAAACTGCGGCAGGAGAGATATATATTTTTGAGTTTTGAATTTTTTTTGTGTGAAATTATCCGAGGAGAAAGCACACTATGTCCGACCAAGAAAGCATGGCCGATGTGGACAGGGAGATGAACCCAATCTTGAGGAAAGGAAATTACGAATACTGGAGAACAATGACGGAAGCTTCGTTGGTTTTTCTGGGCTGCTGGGATGCCGTACAGCCAGGATTTACGCCAGCGGAAATGATGAAGCCAGAATGTATAAAGATGGACAACAAAGCACGTGCGTATATTTTCCGGCATGTACGCCGCCAATACCTTGGAGATATCAGAACCCTGAAAACAGCAAGGGAGTGCTGGAAAGCATTAGAAAATATCCACGGGAGATCCACGGCAATGGACATTGTATTATGCATGCGAGAACTAGGAACAATGGAGAAGACCCCTAGCATGGACGTGTCCGAGTATTGCGGGAGGATACAAGATCTATGCGACAAATTATCCAGCGTAGGTATAAAAATCGAAGACCACGTTAGGGCGTGTTTTCTCTTAGCCGGCCTCGTGGCGGACCCAGATTACTCAACCTATCTCAGAACAACGAGAATCGATAAAGATCTGAGCGCGAGTGTTGTAAAATCTGATTTATTACTCGAGGAGAGGAGACTCGATGCGGCGGAAGGATCATCCGAAAGGGGCAGCGCAATGGCGACCCGGAAACAAGGGAAGTCCAAGCAGCACAAAGATGGCGCCAGGCCGAAGACAAAGGACGCACATGATCAGAAGTGCTACATATGTGGCAAAATGGGTCACATATCGTATCAATGCCGAGACCAAAAGGGAGACAAGGAGGAAAGGAACCAGAAGGAGAAAAGGAGGGATAGAGGATCGGAAGAAAGGCCAAAGTCTAAGGGACTTATATCGACTCTGGCTTTGTCTTCGATCAGCCATATGAGTAGGGGGATGATAAGTTACCTGGACTCAGGCGCCTCAAACCACATGACACCGGACAGACACCGATTCGTAGAATTCACGCCCGCGACGGGACAGATCAGAATCGGCAAGGGGTACCTGGAAGTCAAGGGAAGGGGAACAATCATCGTAAAGATGGCGGAGTCCTGTGGTGGCTGGACGCTATCCCTATCCAACGCTCTATGGGTGCCCGAGCTAGACGTAAATCTAATTTCGGTTAGACAACTAGCAAAAAAGGGCGTCACCATGGTGTGCACTAGGGATGAAGCCATTGGAACACACGATGACGGAGATGTCGTATTCAACTCAAAGGTTGGAGACGACGTATACTATCTGGAGACAATACCTGCGGAGGAGCACATGGCAGGCCTCTCCGTGGAGCATGATCAGGAGAAAGCTAGCCAGGATGAAGGAGACATTGAGGTAGTTGAGGCAAGGGCATACAAGGGTACCACATCGTGGCACGAGAGATTGGGTCACTTGCATGGAAATGCAATGAGAAAGATTCCTATAGAAAGTGTGAAGGAGGAGTCCAAGAGACAAGACGAGCTATGTGGAGTCTGCGTAAAAGGAAAGATGACAAGGGTGCCATTCCCGAAGACAGCCCACCACATGTGCCAACGTCCTCTAGAAATCGTACACAGCGATGTCAGTGGCAGAGCCCAGTGCAGATCGTTAGGTGGAGGTAATTATTTTGTAACGTTCATAGATGATTTCTCCAGGTACATGTACGTTAGGATCATCAGTAGGAAGAGCGAGGTATTCAGGTGCTTCAAGGAATACCAGATGGAAGTAGAAGCCCTACATCAATCGAGAATCTGTGCCCTTCAGACAGATAACGGAGGAGAGTATACAGGGGTTGACTTTGAGAACTATTTAAAGGAGAGAGGTATCTTGCACAGAAAGACTGTTCCGAGGAACCCTGAGCAAAATGGAGTTTCAGAACGGGCGAACAGGACACTGGTCGAGATGTCTAGATGCCTATTAATCCAATCAGGGCTCCCTGACTATCTGTGGGGAGAGGCGGTGAACACTGCATGCCATATCAGGAACCTATGCCCATCCACTGCTATCGGAGATAAGATCCCACTAGAACTGTGGAAAGGTAAGGGATGCGACATCCAAGGGGAGATCAATAGGCTAAGGGTATTCGGATGCAGGGTCTGGTACCTAAAAAGCCCAGGTGAAGGTAAATTCGACAGCAGGGCAGATGAAGGGATATTTGTAGGTTATGACAGACAGGTCAAGGGATATAGAATCTACCTACCGAAGACCAAAAGGGTAATAATTTCTTGTCATGTCAGGTTCGAGGAAAACGTATTCCCCTATAAGCGTATGAAAGTGGATGCAAAGAATATCAAAAGGAGATTCACCGAATGGATATGGGATGTTGAAAACTTCGAACTCCAAGGAGGAGGTAATACAACCGATATAGAGACTCAAAGCGACGGTGAAAACGATGAGGGACACAGTGACTACTTCCTGGATAGCCTAACAAATGAAAATAGTCAGCAAGAAGTTGTGAGTGCACCAATCGTACCTAGAAGATCAGCGAGATTGCACAAACCAAAGACGTGCAATAGGTGTGCCTGTGTTGCGACAGCTTGTAGAAAGCAAGGTTCATGTGAGTCAGTGAATGTGCACGATGCTCTGAAAGGGCCAGATGCTCAAAAGTGGATAGATGCAATTGCGAAGGAGTTAGAAAATCTAGCGAACAAAGATGTGTGGGATATAGTGGAGAGACCTTTAGATAGAAATGTGATAGATTGTAGGTGGGTGCTAGTCATGAAAAGAGACCCAGATAGGCATAAAGCTAGACTTGTAGCCCGAGGATTCTGGCAAAGGCCTGGAGTAGACTATTCCGAAACCTTTAGCCCAATGGTAAAGCGTAGGACACTAAGGATATTGCTTGCTCTGTGTGCGGAAAATGAGTGGTGTTACGAACATATTGATGTGGAGTGTGCGTATCTAAACAGTCCTTTGGATGAGGACATATATATGGAGCAACCTGATTTCTACAAGGTTCCGGGGAAGGATAGAACTCAGTATGTGTGTAAACTTAAAAAGAGTTTATATGGTTTGAAGCAAGCGGGGAGAGTGTGGTTTAAGTATATAAGTTGTATCTTGAGAGATATGAATCTGAACCCATGTGTGAGTGATCCATGCATGTATGTGAATAAATCCAAGGATCTCATTGTGGCTGTGTATGTGGATGATATCCTTGTATTCGGTACGGAGGCTATGATTCACACGTTTAAAACTAGGATTAAGGAGAAACTAGATGTGAGGATGCTAGGAAGCGATACTCAATTCCTATCCATCCACTTGAGTAAGCCAAACAGCACTACCGTGGTGTTCGACCAATCCAGGCAGATAAGTCAAATGTTGGAGCTGTTTGACATTACTCAGGAGGTTGGAGTGTCTACACCACTAGCCAAGGAGTGCGAGGCTGGTCTAGACATTGTAAATAGTGAACCAGTAGACAATAAGTTGTACGAACAGGCTGTGGGGCATATAATGTACATCGCCACAGTAAGCCGTCCTGATGTCGCGTGCGTAATAGGAAAATTAAGCCAAAGATGTGCGAATCCGACGGTGTCTGACTGGAAGGCAGTGAAACGTGTTTTTAGGTACCTGTTGAAAACTAAAGACTTAAAGTTAGTATACCAAAGGACAGGGCAACCTTTAAAGGTGTTTTGTGATTCACACTTTGCAGGCTGTGCAATAGATAGGAAGTCTAGAAGCGGTTATGTTTTTATACTTGCTGGTGGGGCGGTGTCTTGGTTGTCGAAGAAACAACCAATCATATCTCAATCGACATGCGAGGCAGAGTTTGTAGCGATGCAAGAGGCAGCTAGAGAGACTGTGTGGATGTCCTTATTACTAAGGGAGTTAGGTCAATCGTCATATTGTCCGCGTCCATGCAAAATTTTTTGTGACAACATTGGAGCGATCTCATGGTCCAAGGATGAAGTAGTGGCCGAGAGTTCTAAACATGTTCAAGTGCGTTACTTTTATGTTAAGAACTGTGTGTCGAAAGGGATACTGGATTATATCTACATATCTAGTTCTGAGAACGTTGCCGACATTCTTACCAAAGGGTTAAATAGAGTTAAGACCCAGTATTTTACCAAAGCTATGGGGCTTTTGGAAACTAGCGATCAAAGGGGAGTGTTGAGAGATGCTCAGTTGGTATGACCGCTAGTTGCCAAAAGGTTACTAGGGTTATGTTGGTACGACTCCTCACGACGCTCTTTTGTCTTAGGAGTCGACCACGTGTTAATTGCTAAGACGCATTGGGAGAGTTTAGACGTTAGCTGTGTGATTTGGTGTTTTGTACAAGAGAGAAAATAAAAGGTGTGATAACCAATCCGAGTGGATCAGCTTGATTATCAACCCCAACCTATATAATATAACAATAATAATATAATAATAACGACCAATTTTAGAAGATGCACCCAAACGGCTATGATAGATCTGACCCGGTGCCAAGTTAGTTTGTTAAGCCAGCCAACAGTCGAATGATCGTTAACAATGTGAACGTATGTGACATAATTCGATAGAAAATCGAACAATGTGATCGTATAACAGTAAGAATGAAATTAGTGAGAAAATTATCGTTTCCCTCCGACGCATCTTCGATTCACAAAAGAACTCTTTCTCGCGCGCTATGGACAAGATGTTTTAAATTTTTATTTTGTTTTCGTCGAATGAAATATTTAGGTTTCTAGGAAACAATGAACGTAAAAGTGAAAATAAAAGATATACGCGAGCATTATATTGCGTGCAACATTTATGTTACGCCACGAGGCTTACCACAGGCTATATTTTCTAACCATCGCTCGCGGCCTTACAATGTCGCAGTCAGATCGTTTTATCTGACCGCCGGATCATATACAATGTATCGACGAGCGCACAGCTGTCGCCAAGCAGCGAGTTCTCGAAACGTCGAATTTTGTCCGTTACGTTTTCCACGCAAGTGTCACGACCGGCATACTTCAAATCCGATGGACCGATGATGGAGATAGAGATGTGGCGGCCTTGGCGGCAATGTATATCGCCGAAGTGCCTAATGAGTCATCTGTATCCTAACGGTCCTTTCACCGAATGTCCTAGAAGTGTGACAACGGTCACGTACGCCTACAGGGTAGTGGGGATATTGAGGGATGACAAACAAAGAAGAAACAGATGTTACCGAAAGTCAAAATTGTAAGAGCTTCAGTCTTGGCAAGTCACGGCTGGAGCTCAGAACAAAATCGCAGTCAGTGTAAATTCAGAATACAAGAAATAAATTCTCTTGTTTTTTTTGTTACCTTAATTTTTTTCTTTTCGTTCGAGCCCCCCTGCTTTTTATTTTACATGACACAAGATTAGACATACGTGATCATAGGCGCGAACGGTGGCGTGACCTAAGTAGAGTGGGGGTCGTCTTAAAAATGAGACAAAGAAATCATCTAAAGTCGGTTAGTTCCTTGTGACACGTCGAACGTTACACATTGAATCGAATCTAACACATAACGTCTGTCTCAAGCTGCGAAGTGCGATAGGTCTCGTTATAAGCAAACCGCTAAACAAACCTTGACTGTTATCTTTTTCGTTTTTAATTGTTGATCTTTGACTGAACTTGTTGTTTCGTTATTTTTATTAAACTTTTATCAACCAACCCAGTATAGTTGTTCATATACACTCAAACCTAACCACCTCTATTCTCGTAATAGAAATAGGGGATCAATCAGTTCATGGCGTCGATTGTTTAATCGTAACGAGAATTTACGACTCTCGTTGACGCGTTATCTAGCGATCGCGTCTCTCCGCGAACGGTTGAAACATTTGGTCCTTCGAGCCGGATTCAGTGTCAAGTGAAAAGTGCACGCCAGTGACACCCACTACCATACAGTGTCACGTGAACCCAACACAACTAGCAGCGGAAGCGTTACTACCCCAGCGAGGTCAGTAACGTAAAGGGTCGTCACCTTTGAAGAGGTATAATTCGGTGGTTGAAACGCAACCACACAGCCTCCTGCCGCAAAGTGGACAATCGCCAACAGAAGTAAGTTCAAACGAGTTCACTCTCAATTACATAACAAATAATGGCAACCGGAAACGAACTCGCCACCTTGCGTCGACGCCGGGGCTACTATATCGCCCAGTTTACACGCTTCGCAAAAAAACTGGACGACATCGAACAATCAGGCTGTCCGGAAGAGATCGACTTGATACAAATTAAAGATCGTCTAGAAACCTACGAGACGGAACTCCGTGGCTTACAAAACCAGATCGTAGCTATAGACGAGGGAGAGATCGCGCGCGGCATTGAACTAGCGGAAGAATACGAAAAACTACAACGCCGAATAACTAAATAATTGATCAATATACGACGAAGTACGCCGTCACAATCGACAAGCGGCGAATCAGCCGCCGGTCGCGAGTCTGCTTCGCTTAAACTACCGGAGGTTCGGATACCTACATTTGACGGCGCCCTCGAGGTTTGGCAGTCATTTTACGATTCCTTCTCGTCAACGATAGATCAAAATGAACATTTAACACCGGTTCAGAAATTTTATCATCTCCGATCAGCCTTGACTGGATAGGCCGCGCGAATACAATCATTAGCCATCACCGAGGCAAATTACGCAATCGCCATTGACGTTCTTAAAGAAAAATTCGATTGCCACCGTCAAATCTGTATGCGTCACTGGGACTTGATTTCGACTATCCGAGGATAACTAAGGAAACACCCGAAGCTATAGATGATCTTATCGAGACAGTCAAGGTAAATCTCCAAGCGTTAGAAAAACTCGGGGACCCAGTCACGTCAAACGCCGTTCTCTTAAAGCTTTTCACGTCGAAGCTACCCTCAGCCATCATTCGCAAATGGCAACATACACTACCGGACAAGAAACTGCCGTCATACACGCACTTGGTAGATTTTCTGAAAACACGGACGAATGGCGATAGAACGTGTTCAGCATCAACCGTCAAAAAAAAGGGCGTCCGATCAACACGACCGTCGGCGACCGAACGCGCCGCGAAATTATACATTCATAACTACACATAATACGTTGGTTTGTCCGAACTGCCACGGACAACACGAATTATGGAATTGTCATGTCTTCAAAGCGAAGTCGCCCAAAGAACGCCTGGAAATCGCCAAAAGGGCATCGCTCTGTACCAATTGTTTAGACGTCGCTCTTACTCAATGCTCCGCGGGGTCATATCGCATCTGTAGACAGCGACACCACACGTATCTGCATCAAGACCATGGGCGTAGCAAACCACGAACACGTGTCAACCGAACATCAAGCGGTCGATCGTCGAGTGACCGATCATCCAACGGTCGATCTTCGCCTAGTTCACCGACCCCGCGTTCCTCACATCGTTCGAGACGCACATCCTCGTCTCCCCGAACGTCTCCCCGAGCATCTCACCGAGCGTCTCGCCGAGCGTCTCCCCGAACGTCTCCGCGAACATCTCCGAAACGCGAATCTCGGTTGTCGCGAACGGCGGCTTCGGGATCGACTATATCGTCCAGTCCTAATCGACAAGGAAAACAATGACGTCATCAGACGACTCTGCTAGGGACCGAACCACAGAAAACGGACTCATTGACCTCGCTTCCTTCTGAATCATTGCAGCACCATTTGTTAGTCACAGCACAGGTCAACATCTTGAACAATGAAATTCAACCATTTCGTTGTAGAGCTCTGCTAGACACCGGCTCTAGCATGAACTTTATCACCGAAAGACTCGCTAACTCATTAAAACTCAACCAACGGAAATGTTCGGTCCCAATCGGAACACTCAACACGTTATCGACGACCTCGAAACGCTACATCACGGCCACGATCACCTCCATTGACGGCACATACGAACGCAACTTGACGTTTCTAATCATACCGACTATCGCGTCTTGGGTCCCAAATCAACCCGTAGATCGCTCAACGATACAGATACCTAGGAATCTCCAATTAGCCGATCCAAGATTCCATAGACCTGCTCCGATCGAAATATTGTTGAGCGCCGGACCAACACTAGCATCACTCTGTGTCGGCCAACTTGATATCAGTCAAGCAAACGGGCCCGACTTGCGTCTGCAAAAAACGCGATTCGGATGGGTCATCGGGGGGAGCCCAACCTCGCACTCATTAGCATACGCATTTCACGCCTCCACGACGGCTTTACAGGCGTACCTCGCCCGTTTTTGGGAAATCGACGAGGGACCGCCCACCGCACACATTTCGGAAACGGAACGACAGTGCGAGGAGCACTTTCGAAATCACGTTCAACGCATCAACGACGGGCGATACGTTGTCGCTCTCCCATTCAACGAAACAACTCCTCCGCTTGGATCCCCGAAAGCCATGGCAATGAAGCGACTCACTTCCCTCTGCCGTCGATTCCAACGAGACAAACAATTCGAAGCCGACTAACACGCCGTAATAGAAGAATACTTGGAATTAGGACATATGACGAAGATTACCACGGACCACTGCACGGACGACGGATATTTTCTGCCACATCACGGCGTGATCAAAGAATCCAGCCGGACTACAAAACTCCGAGTTGTGTTTGACGGATCTGCACCAACCACCACCGGAGTTTCATTAAACGACGTACTTCATACGGACCGAAACTACAAGACGACATATTTCTTATCCTTTTAAGATTTCGTTCTCATCAGTACGTCATTACAGG
The DNA here is from genome assembly GCF_024516045.1 of Bombus affinis. Classification (NCBI taxonomy): domain Eukaryota; kingdom Metazoa; phylum Arthropoda; class Insecta; order Hymenoptera; family Apidae; genus Bombus; species Bombus affinis. The sequence continues at coordinate 9,839 of NW_026108879.1, read as the reverse complement.
CGATGTCGAAAAAATGTATCGACAATTTCTTGTGCGTCCAGAGGATCGGAAATTCCAACAAATTTTGTGGCGCAACTCTGATGGAGAAGTTGACATATATCAACTTAACACAGTGACATGCGGGCTGTCAGCGGCCCCATATCTAGCCATTCGGTGCCTCAAACAACTGGCAGACGACGAGGGTCATCGATACCCACGAGCAGCGATGGTCTTACAGCGAGACTTCTACGTCGACGATGTTCTCACAGGAGCTGATACAAAGGACGAGGCACAATCACTGAGAACGGAGCTCATAGAATTGCTTAAACTAGGCGGCTTAAACATTCGAAAATGGGCAGCGAACGACCGGGAACTGCTACGAGGACTTTCCGAGCAGGACATAAACGATAAGCTGCGACTAGGCGAATCGCAAACTTTCAAAACTCTGGGTGTTGTTTGGAATTCCTTTGACGATTCGATCCTATATTCCGTCAAAATCAATCCTACCGCCTCTCGAATTACGAAGAGAACAATCAGCTCCGAAATTGCCAAGATCTACGACCCTCTTGGCTTACTGGCACCAGTGATCGTTCGCGCTAAGATGTTGCTCCGACGACTTTGGACTTTAAAACTTTACTGGGACGAGTCTCTTCCGGCTGACGTACACACAGAAAAGAGAAAATATTATTCACAGCTACCTTTGCTAAATAACGTGAAGTTTCCACGTAAAACTATAATCAAGACCGCAACGGAAATTGAATTACACGGATTCTGCGACGCCAGCGAAAGGGAGTATGGGGCATGTGTCTACCTTCGCACTATCACTCCGGATGGTCATGTCTGGACACGACTCCTCACTGCAAGGTCAAGGGTGGCTCCACTCAAATCACAAACCATTCCAAGGCTGGAACTGTGTGGAGCACTTCTTCTCACATCATTGGCCACTACAGTCCTTCAAGCCTTACCAAGCAACATTTCTCGGTCCGTTTACTGGACTGATTCTACAATCGTTCTACATTGGATTAATACATCACCCCATACGCTGAAAACCTTCGTCGCGAATCGTGTGACAGAGATTCAACAGAAGACTCACACCTCCGATTGGCGCCACATTCCCACTACCGATAACCCTGCAGATCTCATATCTCGAGGCCAATCACCCGAAGACTTCCTGCGATCAACCATTTGGCAACATGGACCGGAAACGCTCCAACAACCTGAAAAATACTAGCCGACGTGGAACCCGGTACCATTAGCTGAAATACCAGAGCAGAAGAAGGCAACATGTCTGTCCGTGACTCCACTTGACCACAGTCTACTGGAGAGATTTTCTTCTTGGCCCAAGCTGATAAGAATTGCCGCTCGTTGCCTCCGATGGAGACGAAAACAGGATCCGGGGGGACCTCTAACCACACATGATTTAACCAATGCGCATAACAAATTGGTCAAATTGTTACAGCTCTGCTATTTTCCAGATGAAATACGTACTCTCCGAACAGATCGAAATTCTGCAGTGAAGGGGAAGCTGCAACGACTCAATCCATTTCTGGACAAGGACGAGATATTGCGAGTCGGAGGCCGACTCAGTCACTCACCAATGCCCTTCACTCGGAAACACCCAATCATTCTACCCAAATCCTCAGTTACAGCACTCATTATCGAGCATGAACACCTCCTAAATCTCCACTCCGGAACTCAAGCTACCTTATATGCCTTAAGGAGACCTTATTGGCCTATCGACGGCCGTAGTCAAGTTTGGAGCACGCTGAAGAAGTGCGTACGTTGCTGCCGAGCCAATCCACCTCCAGTGGATTACGTAATGGGCGACCTTCCAGCTGCACGGATAACGGAATCTCGTCCATTTACCAACGTCGGAATTGATTATTGCGGACCGTTCTACATCAAGAAACGAAAGGATTGCAACCGACGCAAAATCAAGGTATATGTAGCAATCTTCGTATGTCTTGCAGTTAAAGCAGTCCACCTCGAGCTGGTCACCGATCTCACTAGCGAGGCCTTCATTGCTGCTCTGCGAAGATTCATCGCTCGCCGAGGATTCTGTGTAACAATTTATTCTGACAACGGTACCAACTTCGTTGGCGCCAACAACGAATTACGAGAGCTCCGAAACCTCCTGCAGTCCGACGATCATAATGTAAAAGTTCAGTCCTTTTTAGCCGATCGACGGATCGAATGGCACTTCATTCCTCCCAACTCACCTCACTTTAGCGGGTTGTGGGAGGCTGCGGTGAAGTCCTTCAAACGACATCTCAGACGTGTCGCAGGTAACGAGCTCTTAAGATTTGAAAACTTTAACACACTCATCATTCAAATCGAGTCTATCCACAACTCCCGTCCTCTGACTCCAATATCATCTGACCAAAACGATCTTCTTGTCCTTACTCCCGGTCACTTCCTCATCGGAGATGCATTAACAAGCTTTCGAGAACGAGATTTCCAGGACACTCCATCCAATCGTCTCTCCAGCTGGCAACACATTCAAAGGGTCAAGCAACATTTCTGGCGCCGCTGGCATCGAGAGTACCTGAACGAGCTGAACATCCGAAACAAATGGAGCAAGGGCAGTCACAACATCCGAGAAGGCACCGTTGTAGTCCTCAGGGAGGATAACGTACCATCCATGCAATGGCCTTTGGGCCGCGTGATCAAGGCCCATCCAAGAGGAGTCGACGGAATCATACGGACCGCTACCGTGCAGACGGCATCAACTACCCTGGATCGTGGCGTCAAAAGACTGGTCCCCTTACCCATTCACCCAGATCCAAACGAGTCCGACCACCCACACGGAGCGAAGGAGATCCGCCAGCGACGCACCTGACTCCACACCATATCATTTGATCGGTGCCCTCTCAACGGGGGGAGGATGTTACGCCACGAGGCTTACCACAGGCTGTATTTTCTAACCGTCGCTCGCGGCCCTACAATGTCGCAGTCAGATCGCTTTATCTGACCGCCGGATCATATACAATGTATCGACGAGCGCATAGCTGTCGCCAAGCAGCGAGTTTTCGAAACGTCGAATTTCGTCCGTTACGTTTTCCACGCAAGAATAGACATACGTGATCATAGGCGCGAACGGTGGCGTGACCTAAGTAGAGTGGGGGTCGTCTTAAAAATGAGACAAAGAAATCATCTAAAGTCGGCTAGTTCCTTGTGACACGTCGAACGTTACACATTGAATCGAATCTAACACATAACGCCTGTCTCAAGCTGCGAAGTGCGATAGGTCTCGTTATAAGCAAACCGCTAAACAAACCTTGACTGTTATCTTTTTCGTTTTTAATTGTTGATCTTTGACTGAACTTGTTGTTTCGTTATTTTTATTAATCTTTTATCAACCAACCCAGTATAGTTGTTACATATACACTCAAACCTAACCACCTCTATTCTCGTAATAGAAATAGGGGATCAATCAGTTCGTGGCGTCGATTGTTTAATCGTAACGAGAATTTACGACTCTCGTTGACGCGTTATCCAGCGATCGCGTCTCTCCGCGAACGGTTGAAACAATTTGCATGAGCATTCTGCTTTTTACCCGTACATTGAGATTAAAATCGTTTTCACTATTGATCGATAGAAGAATAATCCTTACCGATCACACACATGTTCTTTACAATGTACCGTTAACAACACTGTTCGACAATCAACTAATGACGAATCAATAATAAAAAATGCGTTTCAATGACACAACCGGCTAGACGAACTCGCGAGCTTCAGAGTGCGACTTTCAACTGAGTACTAATGCCTTCCTGTTGGGTTCCACGTTAAAAACCGAGCGTTGGTGAACTTTATATTTAGAATTCTCTCCTCATGCACGAGAGCTTTTGACTACACTTTTGCGACTGCCGCTTCTTTCGCGGTATTAATCTCAACAACAAACTTTGTTTTTTGTTTGTTCGACATTCTGACTTATTCTATTCTCATTTTTGGAATACGGATATTCATGCGAAATATTTGTGAGAAATATTTGTTTCACTCGCTAAATGTAGTAATTTTATAGTTCATATATTTGAAAAGTTCGTAGTGAAATTCAAACAAAATGTATTTTCGTAGAATTGACATTCTATCGAATATAAAATACAATACTGCTTCGTATAAATTAAATTTATGAAATCTCTAAAAGGTATAAATTAACCCCTTCAAATTTTATCGCAATCGATTACAGAGCTTATCAATTCTCGGAAATGTTGCGAACTTTTCAAACATCTTCATATTTTTATATACGTTTTATATGATTGTGTAATTATTTGGATTTTTCTATATTTCTCAGAACCGTATAAATATCCGTGATCTACGTATTTGATTGCTATATTTTCTAAAACTCTATATGTCATGCGATAATTTATGTAATATATCGTGTAGTCGTTCGTAATCGATATGTAATCGTACGCAATATATTGCGGTGTATAGAATGAAAGTACAAAACAGGATTAAAGTTCAAGTACGAAAATACGTACGACGACCTGTCTGTAACGTTATAATTAACTCGTTGTTTACAATATAAAAAATTGAAGTGCAGTAAGAATTATCGAATTGTCTGAGGTTCACGAAATTCGACATGGCGATAGAAATATGCATTATCGCGTGTTGTTTCGAATTGGCATGTCCTTGTGCCTAATAATCGAAGGTCGAAAAGCGATAAAGGTCATTACATTTGGACTAATTTAACAAATCTCTGAGTAGATTTTTTACCATAAGCAAAAGCACGTACGCCACGAAACGATTTCGTCATTCGCGATATCTGTCTTCATTTTTATTTGCGTGTCTGTTTTTCTCGACTTAACGCGTGTCAACAAAATAATTACGATTTAGACCCCTTGATCCGTGGATAAAAGAGCTTCGATGCACGTTTATAGATTATACAAACGAATCGCACGTTTCGCTTTGAAAAATAAAACGTATTGAAAACGGAAGTTTTTCAACCCAAACAATCGGATTATATACCGATGTATGTATATTGTTTTATAATTCAAAGTGCAGCTTCGAGTGTCGTATTTACCAAACTGTTGCACGCGATACACGATCAATACCGATCATTAGCGTATACCGAACGATGTACTATCACCTATCGAGAATCCCCATGAAACCAGCTTTAACAGTTGGTATTTTAACCTGAAACGTGTCGTCACTCGATTTATTATTCAGGCGTTGAATTGTAACAACGCATGTACTCTCGCCACGCTACGGCTACCAACGTATGCGTGAATACTAAATTATTCCATGGAATATCGTGTCGATAATATTTATTTATCTATGAACAAATGGCAATGAAATTTGTAACGTCAGAATACAGTAATTAATTATGAAAATTGCGTTACGTCTTCGCGAAGATTCATCACGGTCATTTCCATATGCTGTCATGCGCAGGATAAGAACAAGCTCAGTGGCAGAAAATCAATAATCGGTCTTGTGGAGAAAACCATTTTGTTGCATTGGAACATGCGCTGTAACGTCAGCTACCACTACATCGCATTTCACCAAATTTGCCAAAGAATTTCGTTAAAAAAAAAAAGGAAAAAGAAAAATTGAACTGACAGCTACTTGAACTAGATAAAACAAAATAATTTCTGGAACTCATCGTACTCGAAAACTCTTGTCAGAATTTTACGATAGAGAGGAGCTTAAATTATTGAAGCTTTATAAAATTCGAAAGCACTTGAGTTTGATAAGATGAGATACTCGTGGGACCTGGTACGATCGTTCAGTTACTGAGATATAGAAAAAAGAAACGAAACTTTTGATAAGAAACCACCGTGCTCTGAATGAAAACAACAAGTTTATCAATTTTAAGTTATTTGTTACATGCTGAATTTTCATTCGTCGCACGCGTTTCGAACATACGACACTGATATCTCTTTAAATCGTGTTTTATTTATAGTCACCACTCCTATTACAAGTGGAGATCACAGATTCGTGAAACCGTGGCCTGGTTTCGTGGTAATTTCGGTGTAATAGCTAAAGATCTAGCTGACACGAATCGAGAAATTCAAAGAGAACGAGCGAAAAAGCGTAATGCGTTTCAATGAGAAAAACAAACGATGAAAAAAGCCATTATTTCATCCGGTATTTCCGCAGGTGGCATTTTTTAATTTCGTTTGCATATTGCATTTCCATGCAATTTTTTATGATGACTGTTGCATTGCATAACGCACAGTAATCCGATGCTTTCGTTTTCGATAGATAAGAAATAAATAACGTTTCCCATCGAATGTTTCGCAACCTGATTACCGATTGAATTGCTATTCAATAACATCGTTACCTATCGAATATATCGAACATGGTGTGATTGTACGAGTAAATAATATCAATTAGATGAAACTCATATTACTAGTGTTCCATTTAATCGATTTACCTTGGCGCTGTTCTTCGACGCTTGGTGCCATCGTATCAGCGCACGGCGCAGTCTCCTTTTGTATAGTCGACGTATTGATAGCGTTCACCGCTTGTGTTACGATCGATTTGTTCGTTTCTTCTTGGAAAAAGCCGGCTTGCAGTGCAAGTTTCCTCACGGCCAGACAGTAACCCAGAATCGGTGCCGCCAACAGGTCGAGACAGGCGGTAACCCAGGGCATAAACCGACGATGAACTATTCAAATTGGGATCTTTGGTTTCCCTTCCCTTCCAAGGAAAACACAAGTCAACAGGTAGACCAGTCGAGAAGTCGATAATTACAGGAAGAGAATGAAAGTGATCCTGGTAACGCTTTTGCTTGAAATATCCAGCAAACAAGAGCCCTCTATTTGTATAAAATACTCGGAAACAGTGATCTATTGCTAGTCTCCTTTTTACCCGTTTTGCTGCTCAATTTTCGGCTAGAGTTCTTCCGAAAAATGATCGCTAATTGTGTGCCGTATTATGGGCAACAGGTCCTCCCTCGTTCCAATTTGCTTGATCCTCACCTCTGGAGCCAGTTTGCGTGCTTCTTTGCCTATGCTCGAAGAAAAGCCCAGTTCTCCGATTTTGTCCTCTTCTTTGGTTAAATCTTCTTTTACCCTCGATTCACTTGATTGTTTGATCGTCGACGATCTATCTATCACGTTACGATGTACCTTTATAAATATTGTCGATACAGACGTTGTCCGACTCTGCGCACGCGCTGCCACAAGTATATGCTAGTAGTTTACATAATCACGGTGCTGCCTCACCGTTTTCCAGCACACTGGTTTTCCCTTCTCGCCACCACTTCAACTCTGCTTTGGTTATGTATATTTATATGTAAGGAATTCCTTACCCTTTTTAGCTCCTTTTCTCTCCCTTTACCGCCCACGACAACGTGGTTTCACACGGACAATCTGTGGAGTTGCCTCTGCAGAATCAGTTCTCGTACAACCGGTTTACCAGATTAATTTTATCCACCAAAGACCTTCGAATATAACTGTCGACTCTCTATTGTCTGATTCTAATCTCTGCGTTTGTTGATGTTTTGTTCACTGTATGTTGCGTGCAAATCCGCCTAATCCGGTTCTGTAACTGAAGTTATACGAAAGTGTTTAAAAGTCAAAGTGAAAACGAAGTAAAATTGTGAAGTGAAAACGGTCGTCTCTAGTCAGATCGAGGTGGTACTAGCGACTGATATTCCCCCATTTGCTGCAGCTTTTAGCAACATCGATCCGGACCTGGTAGGCTCCCTCTGTTGAAACTGGCCAATCAACGATTCGCTTACCCCACTACTAGTATACAGCAATCATATTGGGGACACGTCGAATGTATTTACGTTTGAGGACAAAACGACGATATTTACTGGGCCACTGCAACCTTAGACAATGCGACTTTTTACATAATATTTTACAAATCTGCGTGAAAATATCAACAGCGGTCATGGAGGAATCTGGTAGAATCTTTATTATATAACATCGTACAATGTCTCAACTATAATTTCGACAGACGCGAGCTACGTTCCACCAAATTTGAATCACCGTTATAGTGCTCTTTACGTTTATTTTGGTCGATTAACTATAATCGCTTTACTTAGACATTATTATAGACATTACTTAGACATTGTATTATAAAAACTAGTCTAATTTGGACCATGAACGTATTAATTCTTGAAACGATGACAACATAGAATTTCGTTCTTAAGTGTACAATTGTACACGCCTTCAGTTCACACGAACTGATACCAGAATCATTCTTTCCTCTCGTTCCATCATTGGACCTTATGCCTCATAAATTGTTACCGTAACGTATCACGTAATTCATAATTGCACGGCTTAAGCATTTTACTCTTGCTTCCTGGGTAACAGTTTCGACGTCACCCAAGTATTATTTATTGCAGGCAATAGATTAGATAATACATGATTCGGACTGAAAACAGGATTGCAATAACAAATGATAATTATTTACAATCTACTTGGATGAAAAGATGCAAGCTTTGAATATCATTTCTTTTGCAATTATGCGACGATTGAAATAATATTTGCTTTGATCGGTATCTAACGTTCACAAATCGACTTTCTCATTTTTCTTCGTTCGTTAACCGACCAAAGTCCACGTTTGTTTCTTCTATTTCTCCGATGATATTTAGCGAACATGAGCGGTCAGACTCGTGTACTTCACATTCAGCGTCATTTAATTCAGTCGGTGAATGGTAACGCGTTATTACCCTGTGAAATTGCAGCAGGTACAGTCTAATACGGCATAAATTATGGAAATAGTTCGCACACTGATGTGGATTTGAATCATACGATTTCTTAGAATTGATTCTATAAGTTTGATTATAATGTATGTTTATTGCTGCGTCTAGTTTATTGAAAAGTACACATTTTTATGTGACAGAAGATCTGTAATCATACGATTTGCGTAATTATCGGAGAAATGAATCAGAGTATCTTGTGATTTATATAGATAGCTAAAATTAAGGCAGTCGTTATCGTTGTATATGAAAAATATTATTATCTGTTAGGGGATGATGAATGATTTGAATGAATTCGTGGAAGATCTAAATTAGTCGAGGAAACATTGGCTTTGGAACAATTTTCCTATATTGTCTTGTTGCCAAATAAAACGTGCATTGTACAGGTTGGAAATTTTTCCTGAAATTAATGATAGTTTTGTCTCAAACTTTTTTTTAAACCTAGCATAATGCAATATTTTCTACAGTTGCATAAACGTGACATTTGGTACACGTGATTCACGCATACTTTCCGCCGACGCGAGTTTAGTCTGTGTTGCAATTTTTTGCAGTAATACAACACTTGTTCGAGGCTGTGAGTTAGCATAGCTTTTGCTGAATACTTATCGTCTACAAACAAGAAAGATTTTTGCACACGTCAAATACGTCCGTGACTTTCATCACGATATGGGAGATTCCGACTTTTCTTTGCATACGCAAAACGATATCAGAATATTAAAATCCACGAATTTCCTTACACGTGATAAACGTGTGCCTCGAACGGCGCGTGATAAAATGATGATAGAGGTCATGAACGATCGAGGGTAGCATGAAATGAACTCTAAGTTCTATAACTAAATCGGCACACATGAATCGTTAACGTAACTCAATTGAGAAGAGAGCGTCGAATCGTCTAGAAACACTCGTACTCCTGTTCCAAAAGCGTTAGTGCCAAGAAGGTGCGCTTTGTCGTTCAATTATTATAAATAGAATAATGCTCCCAACCATCCGTTGTATTATCGCGTTGTTAAGTTACTTGTAAAGTCTACCGATTCTTTCGAATATCGTTTTAAGGCTCTTAGTTTCCATATAGTACTATTTTTGCAAGCATTTGTAAAACGTTATCGATGAAATCCAAGATTATCTTATTTTTGGAATCTCGAGCGATATTTAAATCGCTCGAGATTACTCTAAATATATTTTGACATAGTAAAAATAAATTTTAATT